>NC_052538.1:32607642-32652642 GCF_016699485.2 Gallus gallus
CAATTTGTCAGGAAATGTAGAACAATTTCCTCACAGCCTGAAATTTGGTAGTGGTTCAAAGTCAAAAGGCCAGGTCTAGTCTTATTCAAATGATATAATGAACAGTCTTCAAATCTAAATCTCCCTTGGGGAGATGCTGTTTACTTTTTTTTTTATGTTAGAAGGAGGAAAAAAAAAAAAAAAAGAAAATGTATGCTTTTCTTTGATTACTAAAAATATTGAATCCTTTTAACCCCTTCATATGGGTCATCTGAGAAATGAACTTCCCTGCTTCCATCTTTTGCTGGAGGTTAATATACTAAAGGTTAGATACAGCAGAGCAAAAATATTGGAATTAATGTTCACAAAATTATTTTCAGCATATTTTAAGCGTCTCCCTATCAGCATATAACTTTATAGCTTCACCACCTAAAACACATCTCCAGCTTTCACTGACTGGGGGATCCCTCCTGGCACGCCGGCAAGGGGCCCAAGCCCACCTCTTACTGTGATGCCAAAGACGCCGATGGCAGTGAGCTAAGGGAGAGTGCATTCAGTGGGAATTTTGCCTGGGGAAAATGAACAACAGCTGAATAAATATTACAGGATACGTCCCCGTCCTTGTGATTGTTCTGTGAAGGTTCCCAGTCAGTGTTTGAATTTTTGTGCAAGATGAAACTCAAAATGCTCATTGCCACCTCATCCCCATCCATCCCCCTAGGCTGCTGCAGTCTCTCTTTGCCTTGAATTGCTGTCCATTGCCAGGTCCCCAACAGGTTCCATGGGTGAGGATCAGGAGATCCCAACCAAAGCCCATCCTTTATGCAGGTACGGGGGGGGGGGTGAGAGAAGCCTATGCAAAGGAGGGGAGTGGGGATTTCCTGAGCTCTCTGGTCTGGCAGTGATGCCTTGTCGTGTTTCCAGCCCTCCATGCAACAAAAATAAGTAGCTGTGGTAGGGCAGAGCACTGTTGCTGAGACATTTTACTGCCAAAAAAAGGAGGGAAAAAAAAGATGTATATAGAATAAATAGAATTCCTGATTCTAAAAACACACACTGATAGGTTCAAGAAATTAAATTAAATTAGAATTTGTGATCTTACAGATGCTGTTTCTGTGTCAGAAAGCCATTTTTTGAAAGCACGAGCAACGATTTGTGTTTCCCTGGGAAGGAGCGCAGGTTAAGCGTCGCAGCGCTGTCTCTCTGCTGGCTCTAACTGCTGTTGGGGAGGTGCGTGACGGCCTCGAGTTGTGCATTTGCAGAGAAAATATCACACCGGCCAGATGCTCAAGTCTGCTCTTTCTGTGCAGAAAACCCCGTGCAAGGCGAAATACCAGGAAAGCGCTCGGCACATTTTCCCGATGCTTGGTAGAAGTTAGCAGCAAAGCACGATCGTTCCAGTTGGGATCAGTCAAACCATTAGCTATCAAAGTCCTAAGTCTAATTAACCCCCAAAATGGACTGACAAAGATCATTCCTCTTCTACGCTGCCTAACCGGTTGTATGTACGCTGGGCATGCAGTACCTAAGTCAGATGCCGCTTTGTTATAATTAGGGCAGCAAATTTTGTTTTCTGTTTGGTACTTGCTGTTACATATTGCATGTAATGTATGGCACTGTTAAGGGAAAAAAATTGGAGTCAAAGTGCCTGGAAAGTTAGGTCTGCTCTGTAGCACTGTGAGATTGTTGACATCTGCCGAGGTTGGAGAGCTCAGTAAGCAGGAAATGGGGTGTCACTCTGAGTGGTAGTTTACCATTATCCTGGCATCCTAATGAAGTGTCTGCAGTGCACAGAGCTTCTGGATGGCATCTTAACGCACGGCTAAGCAAAAGCACTTCTCTCCTTGTCACTGTCATCCATCTGCCTGCACCCTACTGTAGCCAATGGGATGGAACCATGCTACAATGTGCTATAAGCCATTTAGAGTTGCACATTGCATAATCAGTCCCATCAAATATGTAAAAAATGACTATTATTGGTTATTTCCCTCAAACTCCGGCACCTGGAGTTTGATGCATTAAAGTTTAACTTTTGTAAGTGCTGTTTTTCTCCCATTAATTCCACATATATTTTTGTTAAATGGGACTGAGTTGCAAACTCATTGTCCTGGGTTTTGCTAATGGATTGCAAAAGTTATATGAATATTCATTGTAAACTCCGCTTTATATCACATAGGATGAATTTATCAGTTTCCCATATAGAGAGGTTTCACACAATTCTCATTTTCTTTTGCAACATCTATTTCTGAGGCATTAATAAAATGTAAAATCAATTCAGATCACAAATTGGTTATTTTCCTTATAGCAAACATTAGTTAGTTTGAACACTTTCTTATAGATTTTTTTTTTAAAGCAAGAAAGTATTTTACGGTGTATCTCCATGAGACAATTGCCTCGGTGTATGGCATGTGATTAAAATTGGGACTTTTATGTTGCATACAGTAACATTAAAAAATCCTGACACTGAAAGTATTACAAATAATTTTTATAGAGAGATATATATACATAAAAGTCTGCATATTTTACCCAGCGTGACTTGCAGAATATGAAGATTTAGCAACTGAAGGAAGAGTTTGGGCCAGTTGACATCCCTGAAAAAAAAAAAAAATCAAGCCAAAACTATGCTGTCTTTTAAGCAAATATTCACTCCTTGATAACACCAAAGCTATCAAGGACTGGGGTTAAGCATTGTGTGACAGGGCCAGCTTCTAAAATGGGCAAGAGCAAGATGAATTGGCTAAGTCGGGTGTTTATTTATACAAACAAGAGGGCAGAACATAATTTAGTTGCATCAGGATTTTTTCACAGACATTAAAACTATAGCAAACAGAACAGCAGGGATGCTTGCACAGCAGCACAGTGGGGAAGCTCACAGAGCGTCTGCCCACACTACGGCTGGCTGTAGCCAGCGCCATAAGTCTCACAATTTCATTAGCACTCAAAAATCCACCTAACCCACTTGGTCCCGATTAAAAAAAAAAAAAAAAGAGGCAGAGAAGAAAGAAATAAGGAAACAAATCAAAAAAGCCCCAAACAAGGCCTGTCTTTCTCTCAGCAGCTGAATCAGTCACAAAATGTTGGAAAAAACTCTTGGCTGGCAGCTTTTGCTGTAGCAACAGTGTATGACGTTTTAACCACAGTAGAAGTCGTATCCAAAAATACAAAGCAAGGTGAGAAGAGCCCTGTAAGAAAACATGAAAAGCATGCTACTAAAAAAAAAAAAAAAAAAATAGATTAGATGACAGATCAATAGTTTGATATTTTATGCAGAATCGTAAATCATTGTTTTTTTTCAGCAGTTCAGATGTGAGGCTTGAGAGCATAAAAAGAAACCATGGCTCGTGATAAAATTAGGCATTAATGTGAGCCATAAATGCCATTTAACATTAAACATGCACAAGCAACTGAAATGCCTGGTAAAGGGAAATGGGTAAAACTATACAAAGTAAATCAGACATGAATAATGCAGCAGGTCTGAGGAGGGTCATGGGTCAGACTCCAGTACCTTACAAAATAATGAATGCATGTCAGGTTAGAGACATACATCCCTTCCTAGCAAACGTGAGTTATTGGAGATAAACCCTGGACTTCCTGTTCTGAAACAAAGTGGCTTGTTGTAAACATCTACGTCCATTTAAAATTAATGATTAAAAGAAAGATTCAGGGGGATTTGCTTAAGTATTCTTTATGGACACGAGTGCTAGAGGTTACTTTCTTCATTCATTTTTAACCAGCCACTGTTAATGTTACAGACACATCATGTTTTGTTCTATGCTCAAATGTTTATCCAAAGCTCATTTGCAAAAGAGCTTATATAATATTAAGTGTTCTTTCAATGCATTCTTTATTTAAATATAAACAAGAGAGCATCTCCACTGTGTTGCTCTGTTAAAGAAAGCTAGCCTTATTTTTAAAGACAGTAACCCAAATTCTAAATATACGTTCTATGAAAATATTACATGGAATGCCATCTGTGTTCACTTTAGAGTATCTCGATCTGCTGAAATTATCACCTACAATTTCCTACAAATTGCCAAAAGAAATGCAAAAAGAATAAATGTCCTCTCATTCTTAATTTTACAAAAGTGATCGTGACTACAATTTTCCTTTTGAAATCTTCACAGAGAAAAAGTCTAACTTCCAAAAATGGGAATCTTTTCCCCAGAATTTCATCAATTTTCACTATAATAGAGTATAATGAAAGATAGCATTTCACTTTATCAAAACTGGTCTGTTTCATTTCCTAGACTTAGCTGGAGAATTTAGCAGCTGTTCAGAGTGTTTTCCTGCCTTTGCACGACGTATTTCTAGGCTTCATAGCACAGAGGGCAATGCCTTCTCCATGGCTATTTATACTAATCCATGTTTAAAGATTTACTCCCTCCATTTGAGCATGGTAAAGAAACAGCCCCCTCATTCCCCCCTTGCCCCCCCACAAAAAAAAAAAATACTAATAATAATCACCTTCCTACTTAAGGAACTGAATGGGGAAAAATCCTATGAAACTGGGGCTTTATAGAAGGAAAGCGAATGCATAGGTATTGAAACTGAAACATAAGATCTTGCATCTGATCTGTTAAATATTCCATCAACAAGGTCAAGAGTAAAGACAAGCTCAGCCATTAAACTGAAGCAAGAGTAAGCTTTAATGAAAAAGAAAAAAAATAAGAAAGACGAACTGAAAAAAAAAGGGGATAAAAAGAACAGTTTGTCCTCTTCACTTTCTGGAGTGGAAAAAGAAATTATTTTTTTTATATATATATATACATATATATATAAAGTGTATATAGCATTTAAAAACAAACAAACAAACAAAATTATCAACCATTTTAATGAAAGAATACTCAGTATTTTCATGGAACTATAAAAGGGAGTGAGAATAAGTGTTATGGCAAAAATCCTGGGCTCAGCAGCTTTGTGTGGGAAATGTTGAAATGTGACTGTGATTTATAATGAGAAAAGGTATCTACAACATACAATTTTCTACCTAGCTGCAAATAATAATTCATAGTGATGTCCCTTCCAGATAAAATACCTTTGCAATGTAGGACTCATGTGGTAAAATGATCATGATAAATGTCAGACCAGTGCAGGTAACGGCTTTACAAACCATTAAGATTAGCTGGCTCTTTTTTTTATTTGATGATAACAGTAACCATGCTGTGACTCTATGTGGTAATAATATCTCAGTACTGATAAATGCCAGAGCCAGGCAGAGGTGTTTATCATTCCCGGTTCAGAAATGCTGACTAAAGTTACCACATGTTGCCTGTTTTTCTTCTTTTAAAATAGGCTAACAATTAACAAATAGGCTGATCTGCAAAATGATTTTATGCATGATTTCTACGAATTCTGTTCTTCAGTGCAGAGCTAAATCTCTCTTCTCCTCTATGACAATACCTATGGCTTTGGTACGGTGAGACCTAAAATGAAGTTATATGTCTTTCTAAATCTCACGAAATAATGTCTTTGTGTTAATGATGGGTTTCATTTATTTACTTATTTATTTATTTATTTTACAATTAAATCTTATGAGAATCTGTAGGGAAGGTGGTAGCTAACCTGATATCTTTCTTAATCAGCACAGAGAGCACTTCCTTAAAAAGAACATAATAAGCTCTTACCATACTAAATTTCCTCACACATATTCTGTATGGACAAACTGTGAGCATATCCTTGTGAATTTTTCCCAATCCCAGTGTTTCGGTCCCACTGAAATCTATTATGCTTTCCTGAGTGAAAAATAAAATAGAGTAAAATAAAAACGAGTTTTAATTGAAAAGTTGCAGTAAGCAACAGCCAGGATAGCCCCAGTCTAAATGTAACTCACCCGGTAATATCACAGCATGTGCCCACACCATGATGTGCAAGTAAAAAGCCAACAGAATTTGTATCCTCTTCCTACAATTAAGTCTCTTTTACACATTTCATGTTAGCCTCAGTCATACTTCCACTGGACACTTTCCACAGAACAGAAATAATCAGCACTAATGGCTTGTGGCAGAAAAATCAACGGATGTTTGGGTTTCAGGACTGGGGGATCTTGTGCTCTTCAGATGTGAAGACTCAATAGCTTAATACAGAGCAAAAGTCAAATACACAGACTCTGTATTCTTCATTTGTGTGTAACTTCATCACAACTACTACCAATTACATGCTTTTTACAAACTATTTTTTTCCTTTTTTTTTTCTTTTTTTCTTTTTCTTTAAGCTGGAAAATAATATTTATACATTGACTACTTTGAGCTTTTATCACTCCTATATATGTTTAAATCTTCAAATGAAAGTATAAATACATAGGTATATATATGCATGTTGGAAGTACTCTCAGCAGGAATTAGGAATATATTTTGAGGGAAGAATATTAATAATTTTATTTTTTAAATTCAGTTCAATTGCAGGGAAATTTAGCTTGTTTTTTATTCATTTATTTTTGTGTGTGTATGTGTGCAATCTTTGCATCAAGACATCATGTGTGCTTATGCAGCACCTACTGAAACAGGGATTCAGTACTGACTGAGATCTCTGGATGCTGGGGCAATAGGAATATTAAAAAGGAACATATATGAGGAATGATAGGTCGTAATTTAATCATAGATGGTAAGATCAGAAAATAATTCTCAGGTTATGTTGGGCGTGTAACAAGCAAGATATTTTCCCTACATCAGATCTACCAGCATCTTATTTAATCTATTCCTAAATGAAAGTACAATGATACATAACTTTCCTTTAGTTGCAACATCTCATGAATCAATGCAAATATCAGTGAAACCTTTCCCCCCAAGTCAAGGAATCATGCAGAACCAGGAAACTTTTTCTTAATAAAAACGATAACAATGTCCTCACCACCTCACAAGAGAGTTTGAAGCTCTTAGTACTGCATTCTCTTATTACTAATTGCAACTTTTAAGTACAAATTATTTCCTACAGAAATTATAGATTGAGATGCTACAGGTATTAGCAAATAGCTGCAGTGGAATAGTTTCTCAGAAGAACTGATAATCAGAAAGTAGGAGTAAAAAAGAATAGCAAAACATTTGAGATTTCCAAATACAATAAGGTGTAATGCTAGGGATAGAAATTCATAAATACAGCTAGTTTAATTACGATGAGCATGAAGGAAACAAGAACAACATAGGAAGAGTGTCCACCACAGAATTTGGATCACTGGATGAATGTAATTCCAAAGTGAAATTTCACTTAAGTTGTGGGTCTCTTACTACTACTTAGAGTTATTAAACTTACACTGGCAGTTTAATAGTCTAATAAAAGCATAAAAATGTAACTCTGCAAACCAGAAAATGTTTCCTTTAAATGTAGAGATTTTTTAATCATTGTACTTTACTCTTGCTTTCTATTAAGAACATGGAAGGTATGATACGTTCTGTTTTTAACCACATATTAATTATGGCTTTTCTTGTTAAGATACCAGATACAGTGTTGGGCAAAGTACTATCCTAACTGGCACTCAAGATATTTTTTCTCTTTTCTTTCCCCTTAGAAATTCAAGACAATGCCACTCGCATAAAAGCCGTGAAGACCCTGGTAAAAAAGCTCCCTAGGCCAAACTATGACACAATGAAAGTCCTCTTTGAGCATCTAAAGAAGTAAGTAGAACTGTAGTACAAAATAATTGATAATTTTAAAAGGAATCTCTGTGTGGTGTCCAAATCTTATTGGAAATGTCATCCAAAATACAAAAGATAATTACATTCTTTGGCAAAACGGAACATGATTTATGGTATCTACGTATATCCTATTTCTGCTCAATACATCAGTATGTCTAAGCAAAAGCAGCAGTTTTTCCTCCACTAGAATGTAGAACAGATTTTTCCTTTGGTGCAGTTAGGCAGATCGGAATTACTCATGAACAGTGAACTGGGCAAATTCACCATGTGCCAGTGTGCAAGTCTGGCTTACTCCAACTGCAGTTAGAATTACTTTTGGATCACCATATTTTCACCTTCCGGGTCCTTGATGTTCAATTTGCTTTCATGACTCATGATATGCTGGCTGAGGCATGCATTAACAGAAAAAAGCTTACTAAAGAAAATATGTTATGAGCTCTTGCATTACCTAAAGAATCTTGTGACATCACAGAATGTCTAAGAAATAGTGAGGAGTGACTCAGAAGTACACCTTGCCTCTACTGATGTTGCTGAGATATGACAGAGGCAAAGAAGTTATACCATGAGGCTCCTCCTTATCATTCCTCTGCGGTTTCTGCACTCACCGAGTTCAGTTTTTAAGAGGTTTCAGCCCACAAAGTCAACTCACGATCTCATGTTCACCTTGGGTTTTATTTTCATGTTTTGTGGCATTAACAGTAAAAATGAATGTAGACCACGTGCTCTCACGGAAACAGACCTGTGGCTGTTTTACGTGATGAGTGACTGTGCAGAAGTGGCAGACCACAAGAGAGGGTCTTGTGGTCCTATAAGCACATGAAGGACAGGATCCTGTTCCTGCCCTCTTGGCTGTCCTGTCTTTAGGACTAACTAGTGCCATTTTGGCACAGTCACTTTTCAGCCAAATAACCCTTAAAATCAAAGAGGCTAGGCAGGATTGAGGGACCAGTGCAGTCTCTGTATACAGAGAAGCATTTCATGCCAGGAATGACAAAATGAATGAATGGCTCCAAATAAAAGGCTGCTCCAAGCTTAAAATGAATGATGCCTTTATGCCAACCATTTCTGTTACATTCTCCTGACACGTATATATTAAAGATCCTTTAACTTGTTGTGTAGCATCCAGCTGAACAGGTGAAATGAAGTCCATATAGCTGTGGGAATGTCCCTATTTAATTAAAGATGGAAAAATTTTAAGCAGGCCATAGAAGGACTGAGTTTGCCCTTGCTGAAAAACATTTTCTGTGTATTCATCTGCAGTACCCTGTGCACACATTCTCTCCTTTAGAGGGTTATCTGGAGAAAGATGATAATTTATTACTGTAAATGGAGGACTAATATGGGAAATTATTTCTTGGGAAGAACCTGCGTGCAAGAAGTGGGTACATGCTGTCATTGGACCTATACCATATACAAAATTTACAGCATCATATGTGGCACCTATCCTAACCTAAAGAAAGTTTTGTTACTGTGTCTTAGGGGAAAGATATCAGGTATACACAATAAGTCTTTTTGATCTTACAGTTAAATCACTTGATTGATACTCTGGAGACCTGGGTTCAGTTCTTGGCTTTGACAGGATATTTGGTGTGACCTTGGGTAAATCATTTAATCTCTCTGTGCCTTGGCTCCTTGTTTACAAAATGATGATAATGCTTCATTTGTCTATTTTGGCTTTTTAAAGCATTATCTGTGAGGGACAGCAATTTTCTCTGACTGTGTATGTATAGAATAGCTGGTAAAACTAGACCAACGTTGGTGTACTAGGTTTTTTGCTGTTGTTTGGCATGTTTGTTTTTGTTGTTGTTGTTGTTTGTTTGTTTGTTTGTTTTTTTCTTCTGGGGGCTAGGGCAGGGAACAAGTTACTTCTTCTAATAGAGATAATAAATTACCAGTATTTCATCATGCATATATTCACAATATCAGGCTTGACTGCTGATGGGAGTGTGAATGTACTGCATAAATAAGCACATGTTCTTACCCAAGTATCACTGCAGAAAGCATGGTGAACCCAAAGGTATACCAATGCAATATAGTCACACAGTGATGTAGAGTAGGAAGATGTAGTATTTAAGCCATCAGAGCATTATGGGTAGGATCTCCTAAGTTTCTCTAAGGCCAGTCTCCTATGCCACACAAACACAACCCCAGGGAAGGAGTGGACTTTTCCCTGTCAATATGGAAGTAGTAGCAGAATAGATAATCTAAACACCAAAAAAATAGGGAAGCTGAAATGTTCTCTTGAATTTATAATTAAGAAAGACAAGTCACAGTGGTCCCATGGCTCCATAAATGAGAATATAGAAACATACATGCATTATTATTAGTGGCAAGTTGCTTATATTATTAAATCAGAGGAAGTTCTAGTTGCCAAATATTTGAAAAAACTAAGTAAACTTATTTAATTCGAGTCATACTACTGCAGTCTCTATATTTGCTTGTGCAGACAGTAGTTCTTGACCAAGGTGGAACTCATCTTCAAGGGGTTTCTCATGGGAGAATTTGAAGAACCTCAGTTATGCTGTTTCTGTGGCATGTGGATGTTCAGCATGAGAATTCAACCTTAGCCCAGAATACTGTGTTTATCCTAAATTGCAGACTACAGCAGGGCTGCACTATAGTCCCATTCTGCAGTGCTTCAGTCTGCAGAAGCAGTCCAGATTAAGCACATGTAAATGTACTTCAGATGGAGTTTTCCTTAGAAATCCATACAAAGCAGCTGATGAGAGAATGAGAGAAAGGCCTGGCAGCAGAGATTAACATCAGTACCATATATCTTTTTTAAACCAAGCCTTCAGAAGTTGCAACAAGGAGCCTATATGAGGAAGATTAAATGCTTGTGGTTGCAGTACCTGTTCTTTGGAGTATTTTGAATTTGATGAAAAAAAGTCCACTACTCATCTTTGCATGAAATTTATACAGCTACTCATGTAAACAGAAGAGAAAATATGGAGTTGAACAGATTTATTGTATGGCTCCTTCCAGTCTAATATAACAAACTGCTTTATTAGGACTCATGCTGAAAATAATTGAGTCCAGCTACTATTAGGTTTTTACTACCTCTTCCTGAAGATGACCAAATCCAACATTACAACTTATACATGAAAGAAATAAACAATAATAATAATAATAATAATAAAACCATAAAAGAGTAAGGATTTTTTTCAAATAAAGGGCTGCATAAAACAGCCTGTTCTACTTGAGGATGCTTATTTACCTGCTGTATATAGCCCATCTGTTTATGTTCTATACATTTGTGAAAACAGTCACACTTCCTCAGGACTCAGCTCTTCCCCGTTACTTACTTACAAGTGGTTTTTACTCCCAGACAGAGTGAGCTAACCACAGCTACCAGATAAAAGCAACAGACCATGCTGCTCGTATTTTGCAGGCATACACAGGGCATGAGATGATGCAAATCCTTGCAGTGTCTCTGTGCACAGATGTGAACAGAGAACAACCCATCCCTGCCCAATAAGACAATATTGTGAGCAGTAATTTACTATCACAACTATAATTCAGGTGAGTCAGAAGGACTTTTCCCTCTTTAAGGATCCCACAGCATTCTATGATCAGCACCTAACCTATTTTTACAGCAGCTATCACACACCTATTGGGAAACTGAGGAACCAGGAGCTTTTTTAAAAGACTTAAAGACTCCACATAAACCAGCAGTATAACTGGAAAGCCCCAACTGGAAGGTTGGGGTATTTTTGCACAGAGTCCTCTGCAGAGAGCCCCAGACCCTCTCCCTCCCAGTATGAGATGCAGGAGGGGAGGTGGTGGCTGCGGGCGCCTGGCTGAGCCCCGTGGGCTGCACTCCGAGCTGGCGCGCAGGCCGCAGCTCTGCTCCAGGAGCTGTGTGCCTGCATTACACAGCGCTGTGCCTGAGCTAATAAGCTGCGCTTATTAATGTTAAATTAATGAATCTCAGCCTGCTCTGCTTATTAGGTTGAGCTCCGTGCCACCGCGAGGCAGCTCTGCGGCTCCCAGGCCCGAGCTGTCTCACATCTGACCAGGCTGGAGCACAGGGCAGCCAAGCTGGAATCTGCCCTTACACATCCATGCGGGCACCTCTGCAAAGGGATGCACTGCAGGCAAAAGCCCTCGCCTTGCTTATTATTCTCCTGCACAAAACAGGATAATACGTGTTATTTACAAAAGTATAAAATGGATGTGGAAATAATTAAATGGGAAGACGGGGCCAGCCTGATGCAACCATCACTCTCCCTTACGTGGAAAGCACTGAACCCAGATGCCCAACTGTGGAAGATATTCTTCCAGCAGCAGCATCTGCCTCCTTGGCAGGCACTTCAGGCGAGTTGTCTGGGGAGCTCTGCAGTTGCCTCTTGGTCTGTCACGTGGATCTGTTACTGTGGCCTATCTGGCTGCCTTGTCCAGGCAGAAGCCAATTCCTTACAGTTCACCTTTGAATCCAAGAAGCTCCTTTTTTATTATTATTTTTTTCTCCATTTTTCCTGTATCATATATAGCACAGCAAGACGTTTTTATATGACGTTTGGGCTTTTTGCCCTTTCAGAGAGAGAATGGTGATTTCTTTCCTGACTGCCTTCCCCCCACCTAATTCATCTCTAGTAACTCTTTGTATGCATTTTGGACGTAAGCTCCTCATCAAGAGTAGAAGTAATTACCCAAGACATACCCACTAACCAATATAGCATCTAACAGAAGTATTAAGTATTTCAAGATTCATGGTTTATCTGTTTTGAAAAACAGCCTTCCCTCCATGCCCATAGCTCTATGGACAGAGAAAGCACCCAAGCTGAACAACTCAAGCACACATACACCCCTCAAAGCTTGCAACACACAGCAGCTTCATTCTGCAAGGCATTGGCTTTTACATGCTGCATGCAACTAAACAGACTTATTTCTACCGATTAAAGATTGGAATAAAAAAAAGCCTTGCATAGAAATAAGCCCACAATAGCCTGCACAGCAGGAAGCGATGACAATGTGATGACAAATCCAGCAGCCATACCCAGAATTCTGAGGGTAAATCAGAAAATAAAGTACGGTAATACTAAGTAGGGGATGCCTGCAGACTTCTTTCTTTCTTTCTTTCTTTCTTTCTTTCTTTCTTTCTTTCTTTCTTTCTTTCTTTCTTTCTGTCTTTCTGTCTTTCTGTCTTTCTGTCTTTTTTTAGTTGGTGTAGGAAAGATGTAGCAAACATATGTGATTTTCACTCAGTAATCTATGTGTTATATCAGCAGTTTCAAGTAGGCTTACATACTAAATCTAGGCTCAGAAGAACCCTTTTTTCACATGGCAGAAGAACAGATTACATTAAAAACTGTACAAGTCTTTTATTTAAAGGAAGAAGATGAAAAACAAAACAGGTAAAAGTTATTTAAAGGAAAAAAGCAAGACCAAGAATCGAAGGATTCTGCAACAAATATTTGGGAACCTCAGAGAACCTGGGGGAGACTGAAACCCAAAGCACAGATGGGCATTCAGTTTTTACTTCAAGTAAAATGCCTTGATTCAGGCATGTGCAGAAGACAGAAGTTCTTAACCAAAACCATGAGAAACAGGGAATGCTTCCTAAATTATTTCCTGAATTAGGACCTTTCTTTAGAATCAGGCAACTCTGGAGCTGCTCTTACTCTTTAGACAAAGGACAGCACCAAAGAGAAAAGCTGAGCCTTACTCCTACAAACTTAGGAAGCAGCTACTAGAAATGTGAACAGGATAGGCGTCATCTGTCATCACAGCAAGTGGGTGGTTGGTCAGAGTAAGAAGACACTTAGATACCCCTGACTAACATTTGAAGTTTTACATGAAGTCAACTGATCTCTCTCTAGCAAAATACATCTGAAGGCCTGGTCTTTCTGCACACATGCTTTTCTCTGTTTCAGCTGTAGAAAAGTTTCACAAAGGAGCTGGATCAAGGCCAAATCTTGTCCTATTTACTGTAGCTTCCTTGGGCTCAGTCTGTGGGAAGAGAGAAGAGTTAAACCTGTTTCTCTCTGCTGAAGTACACAGTGGCCTACCAATCAGTTGACTTGTTAATTAGTGACACAAGCCAATGTGCACCAGGCCCAAGTATGCACAGTATTGGAGTAATAATAGTTACTGAATTAAAGGCAAAAAAAGAAATCCAGTTTTCCTGGAGCACCTTTATGCATTCTCTTTGTGTTCACATTGTGGGGAGGAGGGTGTCTGAGACAGAGGTTTCTGTGACAGAGGTTTCTGCACTCATGCCTTGTTCTTCTTCATGTGAAATAAGAGACTTCGCAAAGTTCATCCATTCCCTGAAGAGTACGTTACAGCTTAGTGGCTTGAAAGAGGAGAATGATGAGGAATTAGAAATGCATTTTCACCTGGGCTTCCTATTTTCATAACCGTATTTAAAAATATAAACCCTGATTTTCATAACAATCAGACAAATAATTATGCTTGGTACTTTTCAATGCTACCAAGCTTCAAAATGTAGTGAACTGGTGTATCAGCAAATAACAGAACGATAAAAATAATTAACATAGTTTTAATTTAAATATTTATGATACGGTTGACTCTGTGGCTGTACAGCCCCATTGTGCTAGGTGCAGTACACAAATATGGAGAGATAGAGCCCCTGTTTCAAAGAGCTCCCATTGTTCATTCCACATTACTCAGTATCAAATGATCTCAAAAAGCTTTTCAAACATTAATTAAATCTCAGAACTTCCTTTTTCAGGTCAATAAGTTTTATTATCCTAGTTGTGTAGATGGAGAAAGTGAGGAATGAAGAGAGTAGGGCACTTGCCCATGACTACAGAGCGAACACTTCTCACTTCCACTCTCTGCTGTCTCCCAGCTTCCCCCAGCCCCTTCAGCATCTTCCAGCGTATGGCCATATGTATATCCACACTCTGGGCGTACGCGTGCATATGGACAGCACATCTTGGGGAAGGCCAGTTATTGCTAAGTGCTCTTCGTTTAATAAAGACCATGTGGGAGCCCTGCTTCTGGTTTGCACTCACACAAGCTTCAGTAAAATATGACTGGCAAAGTTAATTTATGAGATTTTGTAACCTCTTAATATTGCTTGGGGTGAGCGTTCTTTTCAACTCAATTGGTTTTGTTGGTGAAAATTAAAAATGCTCAATTCATTACAAAAAGGGCTTCGCCCCCTCCCCCCCCCCCCCCCCCCCCCTTTATTTATTTATTTTTTCTATTTTGAGAGATTGAGCCGTAACACATCCAGAACTAGGCCATCAATGGGTAAATTGCAGTGCTTTTCATTTTTTCTGACTAAAGATACAGGATTTTTCTCACAATAAGGCTGCAAAACAAATCACAGGCTTGAAGTTTCTTAAGATATGCATTGAAACTTAAAAAAGTAGAAAAAGACTTTAATGCCAAAATGTCAGTGTTCTGTGTAAAATAATTAATATAACACAATAGGATCTATTCTACTATCGATTGAAAGGGAATTTATTCAGGTAATTCATTAAGGCTGGTGGGAGTTTGGCATGTAAATCCCCCAGCACTCTGATGGGAAAACAGGCCCTGATTATTTGATTTTTACTTTTTTCATAAGCCATAAAATACATGCTTTTCAGTGACAACTATAAAATAACAACAAAAAAGCAAATACGTGAGCAACTAGGGCAATAGATGCCCCTCCTTTGTGAGACTTCTGAAATGACATCAGAGCAAATTATTTTTCATGCGTTGGAAAAGATGCAACAATCATTTCAATCACTGTGTTGAGAGAATCAATACTTCTTTTTTTTTTTTTTTTTTTTTGCTCTCAGAGAATGGTATTTTACATTCCAGCATTTCCAGGCTATCACCTTCATACACCTCTTTTTGTGGTCAAGTGCACGATTAGTACTTCTAACAGTGCCTTGGCCATTCATTTTCTTATGAAGATCTACAAATTCTTGTAAATAAAGCCAATCAGAAGAAAAATGAAGAGGAAATCTGTGGACTGGAATGCACCCTACTTGTAATGGGAACAAAAAGCTGGCAATGAAATATAAACCTAAATCACTGCAGAATGACCTACTTTAAGGCATTTGCCAAAGAGACAGTGCTTTAGACAGCTCCTCTGAAGTAGCGTCTTTATGTCTATGCCATCTGCAGATTTATTATTGTGCTTTAGAAAAGAAAGAGAGAAAGAGAAGAAAGGAAGGAAGGAAGGAAGGAAGGAAGGAGGGAAGGAAGGAAGGAAGGAAGGAAGGAAGGAAGGAAGGAAGGAAGGAAGGAAGGAAGGAAGGAAGGAAGGAAGGAAGGAAGGAAGGAAGGAAGGAAGGAAGGAAGGAAGGAAGGAAAGAAAGAAAAGAAAGAAAGAAAGAAAGAAAGAAGGAGAAAGCAAGCAAGCAAAGAAAAAAAGAAGGAAGGAAGGAAGGAAGGAAGAAAAAGGAGGAAAAAAAATAAGGAAAGAAAAACCTAGTTCGTATGAACAAATCTAAGCTTTGTCTATAGAAAGATTCCAGTACTGTGGGCACCACACCCACACCTACTGATGTGGTACAAGTTTTTTCTTTAGAGGCACCTAATTAAGAAACCCTGACTCATTTACATGGATACGTTTGATCTAAATTACACTCTAAACCACACCAAATTAGGAGCATCTGTGAATGCGAAGTGTTTGTTCCCAGTGCCTGGTAGAACAGGGCCAGTTCTGGACGACACATGTTCAAGTGACGAAAAATATTTCAGATGTAACATACTTCTGAGACCTACTTTTCCACTAATAATTCATAATGAGTTAAACCAGTATCTCTGCTCAAGCAATTATATCAGGCTGGGGGGGGGGGGGGGGGGGAGAAGTCCTTTTATTAGGAAGGGGGAAAATGAAATGAAAAGGAGGTGGGTAAAAGCATTGTTTAATGGTTGTCTTGATAAAGGGCCTTCACACGACCATTAGCAGGATTTGAAGCTATGTATATCAGATATACATTAGTCCTGAAGCCTAAGCTGAGGAAAAGTCTCTGTGATTGATTAATTGTTGCTCACAGACCAGGCCTTCTGACATGATATACCTTCTTCTGTTGCAACCCTTCTGTGCCATCTTTCTTAGAGTTCACAGGAAGGTGTCAAACTGATGAGGTGGTACCACACATGCTGGTTAATATGAACAATCCAAGACAGCAAACCAGATCTGAGAGAGGTGCTTGCTTTTGAATTGCTGAGTAGACTAGCTATGCTTTTTTGCATTCTAGTTGGACACTCCATTCAAAACCGTGTCCTACAGCAATATAGAAACTTTTTTCCCCCTTTTCCCTTTGGGAAAGAATGAGCAGAGGAGGCTGCAAATGCCACTGGTTGCTGCTTGCAGTCTAAACTGACTCAAGAAATAGCCTTTATCTTGCTCTAATTTAAGCCATAGGGGCAGCCCAAGCACTAGGGAGTGCAAATCTGAATTCCACGCTGTGTTTGCAATTCCCAGTCTGCAAGCACAATTTGGCACAACCATCAGATTGGGCCCACAGTGTTTGGCAGCTACCTTTTATTCTTCCCTTCTTTTATGCCTTGTGAATAGTCTAAGTTACATAATACCAGTGACAATTTGTTTATGGCAAGCATTAGAGTCACTGTTTTATGATTACATTCAAACTTGAAGCCACATTTTGACATCTAAGGATCATCTTGCATTCTCATATATTATATACAATGAAGGTTTGTGTTCCAGTAAGGGAGGGTAGGAACTTTATAAATAACATGACTCCTTTGTCTGAAGAGATTTTAATATATTTGTCTGATCTACTGTTTTTGCAGTAGCTAGAATATAATTTGAATATATTAATATTTTCAGCAACTGTGCTCAGGGAGCCCACTTAATAACTTATGCATGGATATATAGATACACTTCAGACAGAGGTAATGTTTGTAGCCCTTATGTTGGTAATACTTAGACACACACAGTGAAAGAGCCTGTTCTTTCCTCCTCTTTGTTGTGGGCATGCATTGTGATGGTATGGAGCCAGTGTTCTTTCTGTTGTCTACACAGCCTGGATTCAATAAGCAGTTATATATGCATATTATGACAATGTGGTCAAGGAAACCAGATTTTTTTACTATACCTTCATGTGTCTGTACAGTATAAAATCTGGTATTTATTTTTCTTGTCCTCATTCAATATGTTAACAAAATCATAATTTGATACAGGTTATGTTCACTTTATAATTAAAATTATAGATTTAGATGAAAATACAGCAAGATGTTGCTGAATGGAAAATATTTATCTTTCTGTACATTGTGCATTATGGTGCAATGTAAAATCAGAAACCTGTGGAGTGGCTAACTCCAGCCAAACTTATGACTATTTGCCTCCTCCCCTGGTCCACAAGATGCCACTAGTCACTTCTTCTAAGCCAGGGCTTTTATACCAATCTCAGCCTCATCGTTAGATGACATTGCCACTCCTCTCCAGAGCTCTATTGTGGTCTTCAGAAATGCTTCTGCACCACATTCCTGTCACCGTCACACAGCAGAAGGCGAGTAAGGAGAAGAGAGCTGGGGCAGACCCCACTGGAGGTTTTGCATGGGGTAGGAGTGGGGCTGAGAAACTTAGGAGGAAAGGATGGATAAGGGGAGTACCTCACAGAAATGCTTCAATACATTTGTTGGCATGGAAAGGTGGAGAGAGGAACAGGGATGGAGCACGTGGCCAGGAGAGTTTTGTGTTCTTCCCTTTCCAATAAACATGAGTAATATCGTTATTATCCATGATCTCACTTGGACTCCCTAGGCATGCAAGGACCCAACCTAGCTCATCCTCAACTCCAAGTTTCTTATATATGTGTAAGCGACATACTCATATTCCCAGCTACTGAAGTTGAGTTTTTTTGTTTGTTTGTTTGTTTTTACCTATGCAGCATTCTCTTGAGATGTACTCCTGCAATTATATAAAGCAAAGACATAATATCATTTTAAATTCCACAGACTATCTTCAATTAAATGGAAATGAGTACAACCTTTAGATTTCTGTCATACTAACCATCATACTCCAAAGAATCAGTATTTTCAGCAACTTAGCAGGCTTTCAAAAAATGTTGTGACCATGTTCTATCTATTAAGTTCATAATGTATCTGCTAATAAGGCGTCAAGTATCTTTTGCCTTGGTGAAAGGGTGCTTTGAGTCATTTTATTCATATATGAATCTATGACGGAGAGATTTGATGTGGACACTGCTTTCTGAACAAGGTCTACCAAGTGTGATGGCTTTCCCATGACACAAACATCAACACTGTACCTCTTGTTTCTGAGTCCTTCAAAGTCTGTCAAATGTGGTCTTGGTTAGGAGTACTGAGTTATATGTATCCTCACCAGATTTTCTAACTTTTGACTTTGAACAGGGTCAGACAGAAGCAGATAATTGCAAGTCTGGCCATTTGAAGTGAACAATGTTTTGTATAAGAGCTTTGAAGATAAAAGAAAAACAATTGAGAGAGGCAGAGCCATCTACATAGAGAACTAAAGACTTCGGTAAAGTGTGCAAGGTAGTTAGTTCAACAGTCATCTGCAAATAGTATGCATGTGAAAGAATGTTTGACTTAAGAATGAACAAATAAGAAGAGCAAAAGCCAGTTTAAAGCTAGGAAATATCACAGAATTTACTGAACTACAAAGAGTGCATCTTAAAAAGAAACAGTATATGGAAAATCCTGCACTCCAGGCAGTTCATGCATTTAGTGCAGTGGACTATACACGTGCACAAAAAATAAACATCAAACTAAGGTGAGTGGACAAGACAGACAAAGTGTAAGTAGAAAAGACAATGCTGACTTAGTAAATTCATTGCTCAAGGGCTAGTAAAATGTAAATAAGTTTAAAGAAATCAAAGACTCACAGCACATACTCACTAGTGCATTTAAGAGATATATTCATCCAACTCATGTTCAATATCAGTGCTGAAACAATTGTGATGCTGGGAGGCATGTTAAAGCATCTTTCAAATCTGATACAAATGCAGTGCATACATGTTGCACTCGTAGCTTGTGGAGAGCTCAGAACTGAACATGAACGAGTAGGAATCCTGGTTGAGGTCAGATCCCATATAAAATCATCTCTATTGGGCAAAGCACTGGGTCGGGAAGACTTTATTTCAAAGAACAAGATGGTGATAGTGTGTAAAAAGAGTAGGTTTTAGATTAAGGACAATTAATAGGCCAATATTCAGAGGGCTCTGCAGGTTTAAAAGGACAGGAAACAGAGCAATTTATGAAGTAATTACATATTTAAGACCTCACAGAAAAGGAAACTATCAGTGAAAGTTTGTTTCCTGACTTTTGTGGAATTCTTTGCCACAGACTCCAGTTTCAACACCAAAACACTGGTTGTCTCACAGAACTGAATAATTTGTTCCTGACACTGGACAAAAACAATGTGCTGTGAGCAAAACACAGCTAAGTTTGGCACAAGAAGCTCTGGGCTCTCCAGAAAAGATGAATTTCTGAGCAGGTTGGCTAAAGTTTAGCATCTCCATTCAAAATTCTAGCCAGTTGTCACTTTGGAGCTTTAAGACAGAAAGTAAACCTGTCAGGGCTGTACTTGTACTGTCAACTGGATTACTGTAGCAGAAAAGTGCAATAATTGAAGGCTGCAAGAGGTTATAGATTGAACATAGTCAAAAGCAATATTTCCACTCAGTAAAAGTAGATATCATCCCAACTGAGAAAATTTAATATTATGCAAAGTGGAATTTGGATTTCATTCTACTCCTGGTCGGTGGGAGGTTTGTCAGTGACTTTCATAGGAATCAGAATTTCAATCACTGTCAAGAGTGATGCAGCAAAGGGTGTGATTAAGCAAGCAAAGTTAAAATAACTGTTAACTAGAGGCTTCCAAAATAAATTTTCTGAGCAAGGACTTCAATCTAACTCAGTGTTTTCTTAATGTAGCAACACAAACAGCTCTGCTGCAGAACAAGGCTTATAAAATTGTTCTAATAGAGTATGGTTAGGGTTTGCAGGCACCCTTCCACCCGAGCTGCTCTTTAGAAAGAAGGGTAGAGATTACTGGAAGAACTGCATGGTGCTGGCTGGCAGAGGCACTACGTTTACTGGGAGACAAGATACTATCATATTAACAGCTCTCATCATCTTTTTGTTCTTCTTGCTACTAAATCTGAACCAAGCAATGCAATTTATGTGCCTCTGTGAATAAGGCTCCATAGAGTTTCCTTTGTGCTTTCCTCTGCTTTGGGTGTGCTGTAGAAAGGCAGCCTCTTCCACCAACTCACTAAAATGTCTGGGTTACCAGCAGAACTGGTGTCTCTGCTTTGCTTTTGCAGCATATTTTTTGTTTGTCCACTAGTGAGCATGGTATGCCAAAGCTTCAGTGTCTCCATCAGAAAAATGTTGCTAGAATCATTAATCCAACTTCATTAAGAGACTTTTGCTTTATGGAGGAATATCAAATATTATTAAGACAAAGACAAGAGGATAATAGGGAAATGTGTTTTTTTTTTTTTCCCCTCGCTGACCTAGTTTCTAACCTCACTTTAAAATTTTGCATTGATTTTAATTATGCTTAATCTAAAGCTGAGCTCAAAAATCTAGCAGGCTTAAGGACTGCTTTTTAGTGAATTTTCTCGCCTGTCAGCATTCCTCAGGCTTTCTTTGCTACAGTTAGAAGTTTATTTCCAGCCCAACGCAAAGTTGACAGAGCTCTCGATCCATGGAGAGCATCCAGCACGATCACTGCACAAGGCATGAGTTCAAACATTACCTTGCTCAGCTCAGCCTTGTGCACAGCGTTCTTCACAGAACAATCACAGCCCTTTTCTCATCAGCGATAGCCAGAGGCAGTAATAAGGGTGAAGGATATCTATCATGAAAAGTCCAGCGTCAATGTGTTCCCCCAATTTATTTACTGACCTTCAATGCAACAGGCATACTCCTGACCCTCATGAGATGAAGCCTAAGGGGAAATGGCACTGAGCACCAATTCCATATCCTGTTGTTCTGTGGTCTAAATTAAGTGCTAATTAATTACCACTGGCATCTTTGGCATTGCCTGTCAAATTGGATTTAGGATATCCTTTCACTGTTTAAACAAATAGCCCTACATCTAAAGCTAAAATCCCAAGTGCTAGCATTTTCTTTGCTTTAAAATTTTTATTTAAACGTTCGGCAAGTATCTCCATAGATTTTGCAGGTAGAATTCAAATAAAAGAAAAGGAATTGATATTGTCAATTTTGATTAATAGTCCTTCATTAATAAACATCCTGTTATTCAGTTTCCACCTGCAGTTGCTGATGTTGCCTGGAATCAATTAACTCATATAATTTGATTTATTTTACAAAGACATTTTTGGATGTGCTGTGCTGATGATAAAGGTTCTATATTTATAGTTCTTGATTTAAGGGAGATTGTTACTAACTGCTTTTCATTTTTAATGTTGGAAGGAAATGTAGCTTAAGATATTCTTGATTTTTTTTTTTTAAATAAGCTATTTAAGAATTTAAAGCTTTATTCATATCAGACTATCATCTGTTGCCTTCTGAGCTACACAGGCCACAAAAGCATGCAGATCTAGGACCTCTGACAGGTTGGGCTTTACAATAAGCTGGTTATTCTGCAGAAAATAATCAGTATTTAATACAGACAAACAAACAAAAAATTACAGAAGTTACACCACCAGCCAAAAAATACAGTAAAGGATTCTGTGCATTATATCTCCATCTGAACATACATTACTCTGTGTAGTCTCACACTGCCTTTATCTCTACTACCCAGACACCTCTAAGTGCATCAGCATCTGCCTAACATCTGCCTAACATCTGCCATGGGTGGTTTTGTTCTCTCCCATTCCTTCCCCTGGGTTGACTTGTGCTCGCAGTGGCAGTGTGGCTTTAGAGAAGAGCTTGCTGCTGCTTGAGATATATATGCTGCTACATGGGTGTTAGAGAGGACAAAAATGAATGCCTTGTGAGTGGAACTGCAGCAAGAGGAGTTTGAGATGCTCCTTATGAAAGTTTATGGCCACCAGCTGACTCCTAGGAAGTGGCTGTCCCCAAACAGCAAGTGCCAGGCTTGATGGCAACTTACCCTGTGATAGCATAGGCTAGCCAGATCTCCTCCCTCTAAGACAAACTGAGAGGGCAGTGTGCCCTCAGTAAAAGGAGATCTTAACATGTCACCCTGTTGGGTCAGTTCCAAAAGGGAGACCTCAACACGAAGGAACGTCATGTGAAAAGACATTGCTTATAAAAGTCAAAATCCATTTATTTGACACAAGATGATTTGGAGGAGCAGGACCCAAGACTCTGCCCAAATCAGGAGCTGGGATAGGATGCCCAAAGACATTTAGCTTTACCGTATAAGAATTACTGCACTCTCACAAGCTTGTTTCCTAGAGCAAATCTGAGTTATGGACCTTTGAGGAAAAGGCAGGCACCTCATCAAGACGTGAACTTGATCAGCATATGACATAGTTCTAAGCTCATGAGATGATAGAATCCCTGGCATGAGTTTCTAACTGGTAATGAGTGCATCTGTTAGCATGGCAATGGTGGGCCAGTTTTCTATTCCCAGAAATGCCCGTGTATTGGCAACATACAATTATCGATTAGCACCCAACTGGAGAACACATCAGACCTGTGGTTCCCACTTCCCCAAGCTCCCTGATGAGGCCCCACAAGGCAGGCAGGAGGATGTGTGGTTTCAGGCTCTCTTTGACTCAAGGCAGGTACCACGCCACCCTGTCCTTTTCATGAGACCACAGCTCAGCTTGGAGGCCATGAGGAGAAAAAGGGGAGGTCCTCCAAAGTGTTATGGAGCTAGGACCCTACATTCTGCCTGTGTCCCTTTAGACAAACAAATATGCTTTTTGATCTCAGTCACCTGGAGAACGAAGGCTTTCTCCACAAGACAGGTACTCTGTGGGGTGTGGGCAGAGGTAAGAGCACGCATACTCCCAGAAAGGACGTCATACAGGTAGCAAAGTTCACTCAGTGGTGAAAAAACTTTGTTTTAAGCTGTTCTCTCATTAAACTAGAGTAAGCCAGAATAAATGCTTTTCTTCATCTTTTTGGAGTTTATTCCGCCAGCTGTGAACTGATCTTCAGAGCTAACTTATTTTCATTTTGGGCTGGGCTCCAGGGCAGTCCATCCAGGCAGGGCTCATGCTGTAAGGGAAGCAGGGGATCCCCTGAGGAAGCCTGCTCTCCACCAAGTCCCTGTCAGCTGTCCAGATCCTATATATAGCCACGCACTGGTCAGCTCTAAAGTTTAGTCTGCAGAAGAAGACCTCATGAAGGGCTCATTCTTTTGCCCCAGTGCAACCGAGGAGAAGGGATTTTTTCCCAAAGAAATGTAATACGAACCCACAGCTGCAGAGTACAGGAAGCCTATGGAGTTTCTGTAGGCCAGAAGCCATTGAAGCTATTTTCAATGAAAGAAAGCTCTTAAGTATGTCTGAACCATTTCTGACCCCTCTCATAATGTATCATACACCGTGACCTGGTTTCTCTATTACCACACTTAGCTATTGTTTCAAATTTAACCTGTAGATGAAACGGTACCTTGGCATTTTGCACTGGCAGGAGAAGGTAGCTGGAAACTATTAGTCCACTGTGATCTCTGCATTATGTATGTTTGTTGCAGAAGAAATCTCATGTAAAGGGCAGTCGCTGAAGTGTTTTTGAAGTCTGCAATAAGCACAAACCTCAGGTTATAGCTACACACACAAGACCCCCCTCTTCCCTCCCAGTACATAACAATCCATACAGATTTCACAAACAACAAGCTAGGGATTCAACTGGTAATGTTTGCTTTTTCTTAGCTTCATCAGCTGGTGAATGCCACTATAATACATCTGAGCAAATCATCCATAAAGCCAGGACATAAATAATAATGAGGTTTAGTTTGCATTCATAAAATATCAAGAATCCCAATTTATGGCTAAATTTTAATTTTATCTACATTGCAGTGCAATGAACTGAACAGTTTACATAAGTAGAGCTTATGGCATCAGAGGCTCACTTAACCACCAATTATTTCAGTAAGTCTCTCAAGATGGGTTAAGTAGTGCACAGGCCATGCGCTCTTCCTCCATGGTGGGTATACTTTGCTATCTGTCCTAAGCTGGCAACAGAGTTCCCTTGGGAAATGGATACCTCTGCAAGGACCAATTCTAAAAGGACACATATTGCTGCTTGCATTTTAGGATGACTGTCAGTGGCCAAATTTTGTAGTTCAGTTGTCTTTTTAGTACCAAAAAGCACTTAAGTTCTGAATTAAGAACAATCACTATAGCTAAACTGACCTAAGTTTACATTAGAAAATGATGTTGCTGTAATATTCTGTATCTCAGAAGAGTATGTAACAAGACACACATGGAAAGGAAGTACACCCAGAAGAAACCTGGTAGTTTATCTGTGCATCATTTTGTACTCACGCTTCCTTTTTAACACTGAAAAACCCATCTGCATAAGCCCAGCCAAAATGTGCTTATACACACACAGACATTATCACTTAGTAGGATGGTACGTTTTATTATCAGGTTATTTTCCAGTACATTTGGCACAGTTAAGGTAAGTATATTAACTTTACTTCCAAATAAAGGAAACAAAGTTGTGCTGAATGCCTCAGCCATTTTCAGTGAGTTAAGAACTGACAGGAGGTCCAAGTAATCAACCCTGTCTACTGTGCCGAGCTTTCCCCAGGGACATCTCTTCCGATCATACAAAGCATCTGACTGGCATGGATATAGAATTGCTTTCAATAAAGATTTTATTTCACGCTTGGATGATTTCTCCCCCAAATGTCTTGTCACTAAAAGCAAAGTATGTAATACCTGTTATTTTTTTTAAACCTGTGAACCAGCTTTTGAGACAGAGAAGAGCATAAAACACTGAGTTGGATGTTGTTCATTGTAAAAGTCAGATTTTTACATGTTCAAATTGATCATGAGCTCTGCAATATCAAAAATCAGACAACTACTACATGAAAACTATCCCATCATTGTGTGGTGATAAGGGCTGTTAAGACAGAGATATTTGAGGTGAGTAAACTCAGTTGACAAGGCAGCTGAGGCATCCCCAGGACGGAGCTCTGAAGATAAAACATCTTATTTGCGTATCTCTGACTACATACAGGAAACCAAAATTGGATAATTTGAGGATAATTATTGATAAGGCAGATCAAAGGAATGTGCAGACTTTGACCCACTGAGGCAAAAGAGAGGAATTTGCAGATAAAACCATCTGGCTAGTTGTTGCTACCACAGTTCAGAAAAGATATAAAATCCACAGAAAGGGTCAGTCTATTCCTAATCCTGTAGAGTTAGTTGTTATACCAAGAGAATCGATGTCATAAATATGTGTTCTCTCCTTTCCTTATAACCATGTATCTTTAGCCTTTCTTGGCCTCTGTTCAGATCTTGGTTTTGATCCCTAATGGCAGTGATTTCACTAGTTAAATAAAATATTGTGGAGAATGCTGATGGACAAGGTTCTTGTAAGAAAATCTACTTTTATCCCTTAGTCATATGCTGGCTTCAGAGAATTTCATTTCCTAGACCTGTCATTCTGGTCCATAGTATTTACCAGATGACTCTTTCTTACTCTCAGTTTTTTTCTCAAAATTAGGGATCACCCTCATTTTGTAACATGCTGTCCTTAATCATAGGCAATATTTCTAGTTCATGGAAGAGCAGCAGGATCTTTGATCCTATTGAAAATTTACCCTTAAATATAATTTAGAACAGTAAAGGAGTAGTAAGCTGGAGGGAACCATTCCCATCTCAGCTAGCAAAGGGCAGCTCTACTCCCAAACACTCTTCTGCTTACATTAAGGCAGCTCCTTTCCAAATGGGATTTTCCTCCCTAATGACACTGACTTATCTGTTTATTTATGTGCAGTAAGAACATTAAAACAGTGAGGAATCAGTCACTGTTGAAATGCTTTCTCCTCCTCAGTCATTTCTACAGTGCAGAAATGGATGAAGAACATTTCCTAACACCTAGCTTGTTTGAAGTAATAATCCAGCGTGCTTTCCAAATGTCAAAATTAATAACAATTTTATTTAGGGAGTTTGAAAAGTGTAGGTTTAATGAAACTAGAAAGCCAAACTCACCATACAATGACCCTCTCAGTTGTAGGGTTGCCCTGCTCTCAGTCACACGCTTTCCAGCTCACAGTTGCCTTGGCAACAGCCAAAGCATAAATTCTAAATATTCTTGCTTATATATCTGCCATTGACACTAGAGTCCTCCTATCAGACACTTCTGCTGTTTCAATACATCATTAATTTCATTACTATTAATAATGAGATCTGTACTTTCTGTTTCCTGGCTTGTAATATTTAAGGACCAACACCATTATTGATATTAGGAATTCAGCTCACTTATCTGGGGGGAAAAAGTCTTGCATACCATAATGCCTTTCAATTTCTTGATGTGGTTCTGATATCTGTAGTACTGGATTATAGATTGTTACTAAAATAATCTTAAATTGATGGATCATTGCTCCTTTCATTTGGGCTTGACAAGACATAGCTCTGTCATTTCCTTCCATTTTTTATGTTGCAAATGGTGTATCGCTCTCTCTGCTCTTTATTTTTTGTGCCAAAAAATGGAATTCTTGACCATTTTTTTAAGGTTTTTCTTAACTAAATTTCACTTAGCAGCTACAGTAACTGTTTTAATTGAGTATATTTGTTTTTGTTTTGCTTTGATTTGTAGTTTTTTTTTATTTTTGATGGACGGATGAAAAAACAGCAGTTATGGAAATTCATTGGTAAATATTTGTAATGCAAAATGGCAAAAGATCCCAAAGTCATATTTATTTTCTTCAGTCTGGATTAAATTCCTTCCTTCTTTCCCTCCAGTATCTGTATTTTGCCACAAATCATTTAACTACTCAAACTTTCCTGAAAAGTTTAACTACTCAAGCTTTCCTGAAAAGTATTCCTGTTTGCTTGGCTTATGTGTATATATATATATATATATGTATATTTTTTGTTATGATCATCAAAAGAAGTGCAATTGCAAGAAGAGACAGAAAACATCAAGAATTGTCAAGAGGTTTTATCCACGCAATAATTATTTTACTAAGTTAAGTTCTAGAGGCCTCATACATATGTGGATGTTTTCATGCTCCGTATCGATGCACCAAACCAGATAGCAGGTTCCTTGGCATTGCCAATGCACACCATGAACATCAAGGTTTATGCCATATTCTCACTTCATGAGACCTAAGTGATTGCAGACCATGGCTGGCAGCACCTTCAGTCAAACAGGACTTAGCATGCAGGAGGGCATCTCTGGGGAAAGCAAAGGGAATCATTCTGCTTCATAAAGATGGCAAATGAGTGCACAGGGATTGGCCATCCATCATCTATTTTCATAGAATCATAGAATGGCCTGGGTTGAAAAGGACCACATGCTCATCTAGTTTCAACCCCCCTGCTATGTGCAGCATCGCCAACCACCAGACCAGACTGCCCAGAGCCACATCCAGCCTGGCCTTGAATGCCTCCAGGGATGGGGCATCCACAACCTCCTTGGGCAAACTGTTCCAGTGTGTCACCGCTTTCTGGGTAAAAAACTTCCTCCTAATATCTAACCTAAACCTCCCCTGTCTTAGTTTAAGACCATTCCCCCTTCTCCTATCACTATCCACCCTCGTAAACAGCCATTCTCCTTCGTGTTTATATGCTCCCTATTTTCTGTGTTCACATCAGAAACAACATCTTGATGGTAGGATTTGATGATCTTGAAGGTCTTTTCCAACATGATTCTGATTCTACCATCTTGCTCTGAATTTTACAGAACAAGGAAATTAAATTCCTCCTCTTCTTTCACTTTCCCTCCTCTTCTTTCACTTCATCAGGCCCTTTATCCCTGACCACTTTTTCCTGATTCTGCTCATCTATGGTCCACTGTCTCCTGCTCCCTGCAAAGCCTTTCTCATCCAGCTGTCCATCATCAATGCCACCTCATTCCAAAGCCATGGCTAGTACTAAACTGATCTCTAATATTATAAAATGTAGAGCTTCTCAGTATGACTTTTCCCTGGTGAACCCCCCCCCCATCCCTCTCTGTCTGTGTCATCTGAAAATACTGTATAAGTTTTCCAACATCTAGCCTGTAATAAGTACAGCAGAAACAAATTCTTCTTCCAAGGACAACTCAAGCTCCTTATACATCCTTCTGCATAAGTGGTATTCAGGAAAACGTTTTCACTCATTACAAACTTTTTTTAATTGTGATAAATATGTGTGATGTCCATCAGAAACCCACGCAGCCGTTTGGCAACAAAACTACTAACTTCTGAGACTTTTTGGACTCCTAAGTGATGATATGTTAATCTTACCACAGAGGAAACATAATTATTTTTTTTTTAATTTATAATGAAGATGCTATATTTTAAGAAACTAATAATTAAGCCAATCTGATTAGTGCCATATGGAGAGTGTTTTGTGCAATGGACACCACAGTTAAAAGCATGAGGCAGAACTAAGTAATGTTTCCTATTTAAATGTGGAAAAATCCACGAGCATCAGTGTTCAAGGAATGTGGTAAATGACAAGATTGACAGAAATCCACAAGAAGACACTTTTTCCTGTGCAGTGCACCAAGTACCTGAACCCACGTCTCATGAAGTTTCTTTCACTTATAGTTTAGCTTGTTGTAAATTCAGCAATAGGTAGAGCAAAACAGAGATAGCTATGATGATTTTTAAATTGCTGTCTGAATTTTAAAAAGATAGATGAGAGACAAATAGGAAGAGACGAGTAAAAGTAGAACTTGGCTTCAGAGGCACGCTTGGAGTATTTAAGTTAAAGCTAACAGGTTAGGGAAACATTTGTAAATTCAAACATTTACATATTAAAGTTACATTTAGTTCATATTCCTTGTAAAGCTATGTGATTTATTTGTAATATATGTGTATTCACTTACTAGTCTTTCCAGCCTAGGATATTTTAGATATTCTGGAGGGTGAAAGGAAATGGATTTTTACTTAGTCCACGCTCACCGCTGCAGAGATTTATGCAAAACTGCCTACCTAAACTCCATCCATTAAACCTATATTGTTCTTAGTCCAGGCTTCTCAATCCTTAATGTCATTTCCACAAGAATATTAAGTCTTAATACAGACAAAAGATCAACTTTTAATAATAATGGTCCCCCTCTCATAATTTGTGGGTAATAAAGATATCAAAGGTTATAATCCTTACCATTATTTTCTAAGCCATCCCATTAAGGTATGTGGTCTCGGTGTCTTTTAAGAAATTTCATGTCAGGATAAGGCACGCAAAAGTCTTTTTAGTTATATAAATTTCACAATCCATTTCTGAGCATACTAACTTTATTGGATTTAAATTAGTTGAAGGAATGTGTTTCATATGAGCTTTATATTAAGGGCCCTTTTATGTTTTCCCAACTCCTTCAGTGCAGGAGACCATGCTACAAGAAGCAAGGAGTCTTTTCCCTGAAGCTACCAAAATTGTTACCATTAACACTGCTTGATTATCTTAACAGAAAAGGGCAACCTCTATTTTCAGTATCTAAATGTATGAGCCCAGACATTATTCCCTTACCACATACACCTGAAATAATTGGCATTCACAAGAAAGCAGCAGAAAATCATGCCCTGATGTAAGTGAATCCTAAGTTGGTCTTTAGCTCTCCATTCCACATACATCTTGTGACTAAATCACCTTTCATTACTTGTCAGATTGGCAGAAGTTGTCACTTCTCTCCCTCTTTTCTTCCTTTTCAATAACTCAACCAAATAAACATCCCCAGTAGGAGAGTGAGCGAAAAAGGAAAGTGCCTCTGTATACTTTGAATGCAACAGCGACTCCTTTGACATCCCTGTTTTTTAACCAATTATTTCCTTTCGTCAACAGGATAGCAGCCAAGGAATCCGTGAATCTTATGTCAACACAAAGCTTAGGAATTGTGTTTGGACCAACACTCCTTAGACCTGAAAAGGAGACAGGGAACATGGCAGTCCACATGCTGTACCAAAATCAGATAGTTGAACTTATGCTGAGTGAGTACAGCAAGATCTTCGGCTCTGAGGAAGACTGACAGACAGGGCCTGTTATTGAAAACGTTCACATCTGTCTTGATGTCTAATATTTTTACATTTCTGTAAACATATTTCTGAAATATTTCTTTTTCTTTCAAGTGACAGATGCCTCGTTTTGTGAAAACTTAATGATGATTTTGTGTTTAATTTTCAAACATTGGAATAAAAAATATTGTCAACATTTGCCTATATGTATTCCGCATTAACCCTTTGAGAGTTTCATTATGCTAGCACTCCAAGTGTCTGTTTTTTGCAAGCTGAGCATACAGCATATGGCCGAGGACCATAGAAAATGCTGTTTACCAACATATGCAATGGCACAGAAAGACAAAGAGTAGTTGAGGAGATTGGTGGGAAATGGAATAAATATGTATATCAAATGCAACAAATTAAAACAGATACCGCATAGCTTATAGGGAATTTGAGTATAATTTACCTTTCCCTTTGATATGGATTGAAAGTTAAATACACGATAAATTATCAATTCCCCTACACCACAAACTGAAAGAAGGATTGAATCTAATACATCTAAACAAATTACTAAGAAAAGAAAAAGCCAACAAAACGCAGTCTCGCTATTTGCATAACAGTGCCTCAAAAAATACAACTGAAATCGGAACTTTGGCGTTTTTACTTCAATGCAGTACATGAAATGAAGACATTGCATGACTGCTCATTTTAATGTAACATCCATTTTGATTCTTCATCACACTGTACATCTGCCCGCTTTCCCCAGCTATCTCATGTTCTGTAGCATTTGTATTGTGCTCCTGAGGATGCTTTATTGGTGAACTACATTAAATTCATCTAGAAAGACCTTTAAAAAAAAGCCTTTTCATATGCCCTTAGGATTACTTGGCTAGACTTGAATCAATTTATGCATTTGATGGTTAGTTTCAGTTGTCATGGATAAACAAAAGGGTAACTGTCTAGAATATATCAAATGTTGTTTCATTTTGAAATGTATGTTTCCAGCTATACACATCTCCTACCCTGTTTTGTAAAAGTATTCTGCTGATAAAATGTAGACTTATGTTTGACAGCTTTTTAATCAAGTTCAAAGAGAATAAATAAAACTAATCCAGTGTGGTAAAGAGTCTGTCTGGTTATCGATTTGTTCACAAAATGAAAAATAAACCATGTAAATAAGATGTGTGAAACACAGATCTAGAAGCAAATATTTAAAGCAATTAAAGACCCCAAAACATAGGATTAATGCATAGGTCTGCTGCACACAAGAGATATGTCTTCAATATCACCTCGGCAGATCACGGATTACTCTAGTTTTTACTTAGCGTCACTTTACAGAATACTGTGTTATGCAGGAAAGATTGCTACTCAGAGCAGTCGTCTGTGGTAAAGATGTCTATATAATGAGGGCTGATCGTTAACCAAGACCGGGCTCTTTCATCGGGTAGTAACATGGGGAGAAAATAACACCGAGAAAACATAAAAAGTGTTTGAACCCACTGGCCCCAAGATGTTTTCTGACATCCCACGGTCCACAGTCGAGCAAAGCTGAGGGGTAATGATCAGCAATTAAAATGAAAAATATAAAACCAAGAACCTGTCCCAATATATCACAAGTGTTCCACATAAACATTTCCGAAGGAAACTCTAACATTCTGAAGAACCCAACTTCACTTTACTTTCAAGAAAATATTTTTCATGTTAATGTTGAGCCTTGAGTACTTAAACAGTAATGCTTTTCAGCATCGTCATCTTTAGACTCTTTTAATAGCAACAAGCCAGGCGCTGTTTATAGCCTGTGGAAATGACTGAAAGAAAGATAGTCAGAAGTTCAGTCTATGCCTTAATAAAGACCATTCACATTATGGCCCCACGGGTGCTCACAATCATGCTATTGAGGTAATTTCTGCTATTACTGGAAATGAAAAGTTCACTTGTTACTCGGATCCTGTTGCACTCAGAAGAAAAGATTCTTAATTAATTAATTAATCTTCTTTTAAGCTTTCTTTGGAGTGTGGAGACTCCTCTTTTCCTGTTTTTATAAGCAAGAAATGGCTTGTGAGATGAACCCACATCTCTTTGTAAGATCAACTGGTTTGATTAGGCTTAAAAAAAATAGAATACAAACAAACCTTAGGACACACAAACCCTTTTTCTGTTTTGAAGGGTATCTGTGTGAATTCTTCACAAATGTGGTGACTTCCCTGTGAAATGCTTTGTTAAATCTAGAAGATTGATCTGTGGGTAGCCAGTTCTGAGAGGACACAAGTGGGGCTCATCAAAGAAGGCTGTACATCCAGTGCATATAGCAGATGTCTGTTCTTCCTCATCCAGACAACAGAAAGGAGCAAGTATGCTCTGCCACCAAGCTGCTCAAGCCCCCCCAAGTCCCCCTGATTCCTTTAATGCCTTCATTAACACTGGGGGAGAATCACTGCCTCAGCTGTTAGTACAAGTCGAAGAGCCAGCCTCATGGCTCTGACCATCGGCCCTTCAGGCCAGAAAGTGGCTGGGCACATCCATTTCCAAATCCTAAACATGTCTAAATCTGACCTCTATCCAGTATGAGCAACTGACTGGGCACGCATCACCACTGCATTGCTCCTCCAGCTGTTTGTTATAGTGATCTTCACTACAATTGCATAAAAGTTTTGCTCAGAATCTTTTGTGTGTCAGAATTAGAGTTGCAGAAGACTTTTTCTTTTGGGATTAGGCTTCAGTTTGAGAAAAATCACAATTTAAGCAAGAAGCTATCACTATTATTAGCAAATGATCAGAAAAATGAAGGCTGAGAATGCAGCAGTGTAATTTGTCCAAGAATCCCTGTGTTTAACAGCATCTGCTCCATATAACAAGTAGCTCTTACTCAAAGTGGTGTGAAAAAAAACAGCTGTCCTAATAACTTGGATTTACACACTAAAAGACATCGGGAGGAGATCTGTAATAGAACTAAAAGGATTATTTCTCATTTATATAAATAAATGAATTGATTGATTGAATGAAGCTTAAGCTTTTGTAAGAAATAATGTCAGTTTTGACTCAAGCAGTTCAACTGAGAAACAAAATTTCTGAGCAAATGATGGCACAGCCTGATCTTGCTGAGCTAGAAGAATACCAGTAAACAGCCCTGAACTCATTTTCATCTTTTTTATTTACATATACACATACATATGCATATATGTATGTATATATATATGTATTTGTATATCCACAGACAGAAAGTGAGATCAACATGCATCTTAATTAACATGCTCTTTACTTCTCTGCTAGGCCAATCACAGCGCAGGTCTGTTTTCGTAAATACCCCATGTTGCAACAGAGTCAAAACCTTCCATTCAGACCAAAATGCTCAAGAAGCTTAGCTAACAAATTACTAGGTAGTATATAGACCATAGGTAGAGTCTGGGAGAAAACTTGAAAGCAAGAAGTTGGGACCACAATCACCACCATAATCAGGCATAGATTTTACATGGTCAATTGTCAACAGAGGCTGAAAGACAAGCCCCAGGGAGTGCACATATTATTGTTGCACAGCAGGTTCCCCTGAGTTGCATTCCTGTTTCAGGAAGGGAACACGGAGCATTGGGAAGCTCAACACAATCATAGATGGAGGTCTCAATCACAAGCTGTGATTTTTGCAATACTCATACAAGGGCCACAGAGTAATGCTTGTTTTGCAGAGTAGAGGAACCTTCTCTAGCACCCGTTTTAGACAACAGAGAAAAACTTCCCCTGAGGAGCAAGGAGTTCAGCACATAAGAAGCAGCTTCAGCAAGTGGTCTGCTGAGAACAGGACCTACTCAAATCCTTCAATGTTCAAGCACTGGAACCCTTCATAACCAATAGGGCTGTAGTGGAAATGCTAAGTCACAGTTTGAACCAGTCATTGAGCACCTGGTGGGAAGGCAGGGCCAACCCAGAGGAGCTCAGGTGCATGCAATGTACCTGAGTGATTGAAAAGGCTGGAGCCAGGATCCACCCCTTCCCAGACCTCATTTAAGGATTGGCAGTGGAGGCAAGCATATCTCTTGCTGGAGATCCCTGCCTTCCTGAGGCCTGCTGATGGTAAGTAGTGCTTTTCCTGTGTGTCTGTGGCTGCTGCATTTGGGCTTGTTCTCATTTGCTGTAGTTAAGGGCTTTGTTATCTTGCTATTATCGCAGTACTTTCCACCCCATTATAGCATTACAAGGGTTCACAGATGGAATGCTTATAGGGTGCTGCTGAAGCTGTGATTGCTTTCCTCTGCCCATTCACCACAAGGCATTACAATGAAAAAATGTATGGTATGGTTGCTGTACAAATATACTGCATGTAACTTTTGAACTAGGCAACTGCATACTTCCAAAGGTACCAGAAACTATACAAGAATTGATTCCTGGTTTTTCCTTATCCTTACAAAAGACAAGGATCCTTGTAAGACCTAATAGAGAACTAAAGGAAGCCACCATCCCACTGTAATACAGCCTAGCTGTGCACCTCCAAAAAGCTATATACATACTGTAAAACCTGGGGCAATAGCTTACACCTTCAGTAGAAGCTGACAGCTTTCTTTCTTAAGAGAGATCATAAAACACTGGAAGTTCAGAATGCATGCCAATTAATTACCCACAACACACTACCATTTTAGAGCACATTTCAGTTAATAAAAGGCAGACTCATAAATTTCATATGGTTCTCCTCTGCCTGTGTCAAAATACAATGCCTATGCTCTGCTCCTGTCCATAAGTTTCATAGCCACTCCTTTTATCTCCCAGATCTGATCATATCCCACCAATAATTTCTACATTTGCTCAAAGCTGAGATGCTTTTGAAGAAGCTCAGAACCATTTTGTACACTTTCTGACTGCATTTTTGGGTAGCTGGAGATGTGCCCTCCCTCTGCGCTGGAAAATGTGACAGAGTGACCATATTGAAAGCAGCTCCACCAGCCCATTACTCAGCTCCAACCTGCCCACTGCACTAAGAAAGAGGCAAGGAGCTCAATCGTTATGTCCTCCTTTCCCACAGGAGATGTTTCTTTGCAACCCCAGGCAGCAAATGGTTTTGAGAATGTAAATAGATAAATATCCCTTGTACATTTCTGTCCTTATGTAGTTTCTGTCACTTACTCTCCATTTTTAATCCTGCTAGGCTCTTTGTCTTAATGGTATCTGATGAATTTCCCAGGTTAATTATGCACCATGTAAGAAAATATTTTACTTGTATCACTTTTAAATTCATTAGCTTTTAGCATTATTGTATGGCACTCCGCTTGCTCTTGATTTATGGGAAAGGCTAAATAGGATCGCCTGACTGACCTCTTCTGGCAATTCACTATCCTATATACCACTAACATATCACCTCTCATTTGTCTCTTAATCAATTTAAGCTTCCCTCGCATGGAAGATCTGCCACACCTCTTGTAACTTGCTTCGTCTTTCACTGGATGCTCTGTGTATCTACTCTGCCCTTTTGGGGAAAAAAAAGAAAAAGAAAAAGGGAAAAAAAAAAAACCTTAAGCATGCAAGGTGAAAGAATCCTTAATATTTTCATTATTGATCTCTTTCCACCTTGTAAAATAAATAAATAAAAATAAAAAAATCAAGCTGCTTGCTTGTATTTGACTTCTTCTCTGCACTGAAGAACTGAATTGTCCTTAGCGCTGCCCATGGGTCAGGTTCACAAGGGAGTTTGGGGACCTGCGTTGTGCTTCTGGTCTGCCCATGCACCATTTCAGTGCTACTGGTTCTGTGACTATCTCTACTTGCCCTGCTTTGAATCCTCATTGACAGCATTACTCTGGCTACCCACAGCCCTGGCAAACAGCAAAAGGAGTGAGGGCAGGACAGAGGGGGGTTCCCATCAGCAGATCTCACCCAAACCCTGAGGGAGGCCACAGTCATCCCAAAGAAATAATAGCACATTTGTATGTCTAATAGTAGCAATGACAAGTTTGCCATGTGCTCTGCATCCAAGGGATGTACCTGGCCAAGCAAATGAACTCTGCATGTGTGCACCATCACTCTCTTCTTACAGGTGCTGCTCTGTTGAGCTAATGGCAATTTCTTGTCAGTCCAGGTGATAACAGCTTAACTTCTAATAATCTAAACCCTTTTGTCACCCAGGACATATGCTCTTGCAGCACCACAGAGCTGAAAACTGTCTGGCTCTAGGAGACACCTGGGTTCAGAAAATCATGCCATAACATTGTTTGTTCCAGGTTTCCCAAGTATTGTTTATAGGAAAGCAAACCAGATCTCCTTTTCTCCTTACAATGTGCCTCACCTCGAACATGAAAACTGAAAGATAAGGCAGCCACCTTAAGCAAACCTGCCCTGAGATAGAAGAAAATACAAGAACCTTTCAAGGACTCAGGTACTGTACTTCTTCATACTGTATCATTTTGAAGCGTGGATAGCCAAGAACACTGGTAATGCTTTCTCTCTGATGCTGCAGTTTTAAAGAGTATTATGCATATTGCAGATGTAGTTTTCTTGCATTAGATTGAGAAAAAGAAATAATCTTATTAAAAATGTAAAAGGATTTTAGGGTTCTGTGCATACTTGGAGTAAAGAAAGATATCACAACAATAAACATGCCATCTGAACAGTGTGGAAGGACCTCTGTCCCATAGGCATAATAGATGTTTTATTAATAACTTGCTTTTATACACTTTTCTCATTTCCCAAAATAAGGAGGAAAAAAAAAAAGAGAGAGTTTTGTAATCAAAACATTTCCCTGACTGGACAGCTGAGCACTCTCCCTGAACCACAAGAAGTTGAACTGAGACCTGGTGAGTTTTCTGGGTGAGAATTCTCCTAAACCATGTGCTTTCTCAGCTTCAGGAACCCTTTGGCACAGGAACTGACTCACCCATTCTTGAGAGCCCATCTGGGAGTGCATTATCTCCAGGTAACACATCAACTACTGGGGCTTTGGCTTGGGTAGAATAAGCACAGGAGTTGATGGAATAGATGCTATGAGTTACTCATCCTCTGTGATTGCTAGATAGGGCATAAGAAAACAAGAGGAAAGACAGAGAGCATTTCTTCCACTATCTGGAACAGAGCAGCTGCTGACTTCTTTTTTCCTAATCTGTTTCATCTGTCAATAGAAGACCAGATACTAAGAGCAAGGAGAGTACTCCTGTATCTCAGGGAACGTGTATCTCTTTGGGAATACTTTCCCTAGAGCATAGGTTCTCAGTTTCTCAAATTATATCCTAAATGCCATCCTAAATGCCCAGGTTGGATGGAGCTCTGGACAGCCTGATTAAGCAGTTGGTAACCCTGCCCATGTCAGGGGGTTGGAACTGGATGATGCCTAAGGTCACTCCAACCTAAGCCAGTCTATGATTCTATGAGTCCACGGTTCTTAAGAAAGGTAAGCAGATGTGTAGGGCAGAGGTGGGAGGGAATGTCACTGACATGGGATGTTTTAGGGTAGAAAGAGCCTAAATGAAAACTCCTCTTCCATTTTCTGCCTATACACATATGACCTATATAATTATTGAACTCTGTTTGTTTTGTTCTGGTTTTTAATAACTAACCCGTAAAAATGGGGGCTTTCTGGTGCTGCTAGAGAAATCTGTGATCTTGTGAAATGCAAATAAAAAATGAAAGCTCCATCTCAGAAACTGTGCCATTTTTTTTCCATCAGATCATCAGCACACACTGATGGAAAATGTTGATCTGTAACAAGAAGTGCGGAGAGGTGAGCCTTGATCTCTGCAGCTTCAGAGGCTGCAGGCCAAGCCAGGAGAGTGCAGCACCTTCTGCTCAGGCGGCCCTGCAGTCACTGGCATTGCGAGAAACTGCGTCAAAAGTCTTCCTGGGATGCAGAAATTTCTACTGAATCACATAAGACTTTAATTGCTTCAGAGCCCAAATAGCTTCTACACAGCCAACCCTGAGATCTCACATTGTGGATGAAATCTTTTTTTAATCCCTTCTTATCTGTACAGTTGGGGATTCATTCATAAAAGGCTTTGAGTGTTTGACCCCAGACGTGCCCCAGTGCAGAGGGAATCTCTCACTCTCATATCAGGTTGGGATGTCTTTTACTGTCATAATTTAAGTGCACTTTGCACTGCTCCCAGGGTCACAAGTTGCTGTGCTCCCTGTCTTTCCTACGGCCGCTCTCCTGTGGAAGCTACCAGGAGAACTCGCTAGATAGGAAGGAAAGAAAGAGCTAAGTAATTAAGAAGCAAGTGTGCATCTGTCTCAGGCCACTTGCCAAGCATAATGTGGTGGGGGGAAAAATCTGCTGCCGTTTGAAACTGCTCCTGTTGAACTTGCGTACTCCAGTAGCATGGGTGACAGATGCCGCACAGTGAGGTCTTGGGACTTTCTGTGCCCACCTAATGATGAGGACATCGTGGGGTTTGTCAGACCACAAACATGCCAGAGGTTCCTGAGGTTTAGTTAGTTCTGAACAGGTCTCTGATTTACTTAAGCTGCCTCCCTGTCAGAATACAGTTGCATGTACGAAATAATGGATGTGTCCAACAATTAGCTCCAGGAGCTCACCTCCAGATTGTGTCAAAAAGAGCTCAGATATGGTCTGCTTCAGCATCATTTAGTGATGAGGAAAGCAAGCAAGGGAGGATAGGGCACTGTCAAAATCGATAGCCAATCTGACAGGAAGAAGCTGGATGTTTGGCATGTTCCAGATTATTTTAGTGCCCCCTGAAGAGACGATAGAAAGAAATCTCCTGAAAACATCTAACTGCTCAAAGGGTTTGATGCAAAAGCTGCTCCTGCCCTTGAAACTCATAGCTTGACGTTAACATCCTCCTCTGTGGACATCAAAAAGCTATGTGTTACTATATGTGGTATTGCATCTGTTCCCCATATTTGTTATTAATTTCTTCTGAAGTTATGATCATGGGAGGAGGAAGAGAGGGAGTTAGCCAGCAGCCTTGTGTGGTTAATTGGCCTCTCATTGAGCTGTGGGTTGAATAAACCAGAGCACCCTCGGCACCATGCTATCACCAGGGATGAGGAAATTGAGATCACTGTCCATGCTTGAATGAGGACAGTGATTTTGCTAATGCATCATTTTGTAACCTCAGTCCATTTTCTACGGTAAGAGCGGTGACAGTGGTATTGGTCAGCGGATAAGTCAGTAAGGAGCTGAGGTTGCTTTCACCATCTTTGTGGTTATAGGGATGGCATGAAACCAAGATGACTGACTGACTCCTTTCCTGTATAGAAATCACATTACTAAGTCCAAAAGTAGAGAATCCAGTCATGGTACTTTTTCCAATAAGTTCATGCCTGGATAAGTGACTCCCTTGGATAGGTGACCAACATATAACTGCACTGGGTGAGTATGATCCCAGCACAAGGTCCATCAAAACCTTTTAAACTTTCTTTTTCTGTTCCTGCCAATGCACCATCCACACCTACAACTGTTTGAAGCGCTGTTTCATGTGAAATGTCCAAGCTTGTATGGGAACATCTTTGCTTAACATCCACCATGCTGATGACTGTAACTTAATTACCATGCATACAGTACCAGTGACAGTAAATATTAGTGCTGTGTGCTGCAGAACAAATACCCTGTGATGAAAAATTCAAACAGTATCGAGTTTTTCATTAGTGCAGTAATGGCTTTCTCACACATTTAGCTCATTTTTAACTCAACCTGCTATGAGAAGGAAATGACATACTTTTTGTTGAATAAGACAGCGCAGAGATTATATGAAGGCACTTTTTTATGGGTAAAGAAACGTATGCTACATTAATCTATTTTTATGCTTCGGACTACATGCTGATGAGTCATTTGAATGCCAAGTTTCATCAGTTAATCGGGAATGATATAAGTGGCCCAATGATAAAATAAAATACACGTATTTCTTTTAAGAACACAGCATTTCAGTACTGCTGCAGAATGTCTTAGAACACCAACTAGTATCATCAGACAGAAGGATAAAATCTGAGGTCCCTGTTTATGAAGAGAATGTTGTGTCCATAAAAAGTACATTAGTAATACAATCTGTCTGATATTGTATTGTTCTATCATTTCTCTACAGATCATATTAGTCAGTGTCCTGTTAACATCTATTTTATCATACTGTCATAATATTATATTGAAATGAGATCTGGCACTTTTGGGGTCCTGAGCAAGATGAAAAAAATGGGTCTCCAGCAGTCTTCCTCTTAGATATAATTGAAAAAGAGGCAAGCATGAGGGCATGCTGTGACTCACGCTGCCAGAGAGTGATCCGGAATCATTCAGATGATGAGTACATAGAGAATGCTGTGCACAGAAAGATGGCAATTTGCTGTACTAATGTTTTGAAAATGAAAATTTCTAGCTGTTTTGCAGAGGAGCTTAGTAGGAAAGGCAGAAGAAAAAGAAGTGATAATAATAATAACAAAAAAATATATCTTTTATAGTTAAGCCAGATGATTTCTGCTATTTTCTGAAAGGCTGCACTAAAAGAATGGTGTTTTCACAAGATGGGTGTAAAATATAAATGGACATTACTTTATTGACCCAAATAAGTATAAAACAAAAGAAATGTAAGAAAATGAGAAAATAATAAAAAAAAATATATAAAATCTCTTCCTTTCCTCAAGGATTAGTTATACAGAGAGAGCCAGGGGTGCCAGCCTCCTTAAAACAAACCTCACACCTGTCAGTGTGACTACAGCCATAGGGATGGACACCTATGTACTCTCAGTACTTTCAGCCTGTAAAACTGTATTTGCCATCAAGCACCATTTACAACAGGCAGTCCAACAAACCCCAGCAAGATTAAACACAATACGTCTCATTCTTCCCAAATAGATTATGAATAATGGTATCAACATCCTCCTCCTTTGGTGCTTCCACTGAGCTCTGATGATAACAAAGAAATCAAATGAGCAATTCCAAAAGTCAATACTCTCAATATTAGTGCATACTTTTAAAAAGATTTTTCTTCTTGTTTTGACTAAGTTTCTTCTTGAGATCTTCATTTTCTACTCAATGAAGTCCTTTTCTTCAGGATTATGTTGTTAAAGGTCCATTTTCCAGCTTAAATTCATCTTAGTTACCAACTTAGTCCTCACCACCCTTTATGTTTGCTGGTGACATGTTTTAAATGGCATTTCTTGTTCTCATTAATGCCTCTGCTTTTTTATTTATTGTTGTTTACATTTTTATAAGTCTCAGTGCACTGAAGGTGTCAAAGTGTGATCTTTCCAGCAGAAAGAAAAAGAATCCTTTCCTTTGGAGAACCTGCGGGAACACGTGGGCTGTGAGTGACCTAGACATAGACCGTTCCTGGAAAAACACTGCTAAGTGCCATGATGGGCAATTTAATACACGTGCAAGTCCAGGTGAATGGGGAATCTTCAAGAATCCCCTCTTGAGCTGAAACTGGGACCATTTTTAAAGCTTTCAGTTTTGAGGTCACAGTCACCGGGACTGGAAACTCAAAAATGACTTCAAAAAGGCAAATGCTAACTGGATTTCACACTAGATTTCATTTTACTTGGCATTACAGAAAGAATGCAGGTATTAAATAGACTGTTTCCTGTATACAATAAGGTTAATTAGTAGCAAGGGATGGAAATCAGTGTAGACATAACTCTTTTAGACAGGTATCAAAAATAATCCCCTGATCCCCACAGACCCCAGCTGCACTGAAAGAAGAACAATATAAAAGATTCTTTAAAAGAAATTTTTCAAACATTCTCCAGGTGTCCCAGCTATATTTAAATGGGCCTGTGGCCCCATGTGTACTCCAACCCTTTCTGCTCTGCAGTTCCCTTGCTCCAACTAAAATGAGCAGAGTACTCACACAGAATTTTGAGGTGCAACATAAAGGATTTCTGTACAAAGAGGCTGGGATTGCAAACTGAGACAGACAGGAGAACAAAAAGAAGAATATATTCTGGACTGAATGGGACTTCCCTAAGCTCCTTATCAATAAGGTTAATAAGGGTCCATGCAATTTACTGATCACTATGATGCAACAACCAGGCTAAAGCTATAAAGAAGCTACATATATACCGGCTCCCAGTGCTTCTCATGGCCCACCACATTAAAGTCCCTTTACCCTTCCCCTGTCACCCCATTCAAGAGAATAAACTCCAGTCTGTGTGATTGGCCTCACTAAAATCCCTGGTCTGCTATTACGCTTCTACCTGCCCTAGTTAAGCAGATTAATCGCTATTTCCTAGAATTTGATCCTCCAGTCCCTTTGTAATTGAAGCAGTAATGCTCAGATATTTCTAAAAATGTATTTCTGAAAAATACATTTCCTTTTTTCTCCGGTTTAATTTCGTTATCCTCAATCATATGCATGATATAAAAAAAATTCCAAACTTCTATCTCCTCTATAAAATACATGTCATATCAAAAAGGTGACAAGAGGGGGAAAAGTAATTAGTGAGTTCACAGAGTTCAGTAGAAAAGTTAAAATAGAGTAACACATTACTTTTTATGTTAAGATTTCACAAGACAAATCTTGCCTGTGTTTTAATTGCATGTGACCCTGGCAGTCCCACTCTGAAATGAAGTGCCGTAAAATTAAAGATGACAGACGCTCAAAACAAGTCTTGTGATCTTGATTAAACTACAAAGACCACACTTTCTCTCTGCTGCAACTCAGATATGATGGGCTGTTTTATTTGGGGAATTGCTTCATTAATGCTTTCTTTGACTAGACATGTTTATTATAAAAAATACTGAATATGGCGATATCTTGCATAGCTAAATAAATTCTAAAAGACAAGTAAAAAAAATAGGAATCTTTAAATAACCTCAAGACCTAAATGCATCTTTTAAAGATCATGGGCATCTGTAGAAGAAGGTATCAAATGCATCTGTGTTTTACAGTATCTAGTGTTAAAAGTCCAAGGTTTTATTCCCTATTATATCCATAGGAACCCATCTCAATTTTCGGACAGCATTATTCAACAACTATTCTACGTTTTCACAAGTTAGGAAAAAAGCATGGGGAAAAAATATAAGAAAATTGAAGGTGGGGAGAAAAAAAAAAGAATCTCCTTCTCTGCTGATAATAACCATCTGCAGCTGGTTACATGTAGATGTCCATATCCATGAGACCACATGAATTAGGCATTTCCCAACCTGTTCTATTTATCTCAACATTGAAATCAAAGACCCTGCAGGACCATAAGTGTTGCTTTAAAAGTAGGTTTAAATCATAACATATACACCTGCAATACCTCAAAACTCCTCACTTTCCAGACCAAATTATCAACAACACTTGACTTTCTTAAGTGATTTTCAGTTCAAATCCAGACAATCTATTTGTTAATCAAGAGACTCAGTGGATCAATGTTTCATCAGTGCAAGCGGCTAGTAACCCACCACTGCTCCCATTACTACCACTGTGCCAGGGGTGCTAGGACTATGCTGCTTTCATGGAAACAGGAAACAGATTCTATTAATTCCAATGTACACACTGGAACAGGTTGCCCAAGCAGATTGTGGATGCCCCATCCCTGGTGGCATTCAAGGCCAGGCTGGATGTGGCTCTGGGCAGCCTGGTCTGTTGGTTGGCAACATAGTAGGGGAGTTGAAACTAGGTGATCATTGTGGTCATTTTCAACCCAGGCCATTCTATGTTTCTATGATAACATGTTGTTTGTAACCAAGGCCACAGTTCAGCATATTTTCAGTCATGTGTTTGATTTTCATTTTGAAATTAACCTCACAGATTTCAGTGGGATTTCCCACTTGATTAGTTGACATGCAGTTCAAGAGTCAAAGGACTTACAGCACTATTACCACAGAAGATAGTACTCTAGACATGCTAGGTTGTATCACATCTGTCTGCACCTTGACAACATTATTCACTTTTAAATGATGTTGTCCAAATATCACTAAATCTTTTTATTCTAATCATTGCATACCTTTTCTTCTACCAGTCATACACTTTGTGGAATTAAAATACACAGGCAAACCTTTAGACCCATGCCCATGTCTGGGAATGTTCAGGCTGAAAAAGGCTGTGGATGAAGTAAGAACTTCTTACCCTAATTGAGGCTTCTCAGGCAGATGAAGGTCAAAAACCCTGTAGCATGCTGGTGGTTTCCCTGCCTTCACTTCCCTAAGCCGCTATTGTTTAGCCACACCACAGTAATGCCTCAAAAGAGCCTCCAAAGGCAATGAGCCACACTCTTACACAACTGTCTGGGGCCCAAATGTGTTCCTCCAAGACCCTGAAGTTTCACAGGATCTGGTGAAGACACAGACACAACTGACTTTCTACAGTGTAGAAAAACAAAGGCTACATCACAGGCTTGGTTATGTGCTTCAGGCAGAGGAGAACTTCGTATTTACGTGCTTGCTTCTTTCAACAGCCCTCACTGGAAAGTAGCTGAGATACTGCACATCAATGAGATAAACCGTGTGTGCAGAACCACATCCTTTTTCTCCTGTATCAAGTACACATGCCTGCACATGCACCTTTAATA
>NC_052538.1:32657642-32737642 GCF_016699485.2 Gallus gallus
ATCTGAATGCAACTACAGGATTAAATTAGTCCGCTACTAAGTGTGCTAGGGGAGGAGAAGTAGCTGCCCTTTATTATTTCAACTAAAAAAAATATGATTAATTTACCCTCATGTGTTTCAGTGGCATGGATAAAACAAGCCATTGAAAGAGAGAGGGAGGAAAAAGGAAAGAGAGGGAGAAAGGCAGGTTTAGCTGATAAAGATTCTCTTAAACGTATCCTCATAGCCAAAATAATGTTAGCAATACCAACAAATCTGCTAGACTTAACCAGTGAGGTACGCTGTAGCCTGTTGACTCAGAGTTGAAGGTTAGCAAGAAGGAATGGAGTGTGCATAACTCAGATGTCAGTGGCAACTCTGAAGTACTGGGGGAGTTATTAAATTTCCCTATTAGGAGTACTCATCCTACTGAAAATTTCAGAATCCTTTGCAGGCAAGCAAAGGTGCTAACAATCGCTGAATTAAAGGTTACATACAACCTAACTGCAGGTTTTCGACAAATTACTGCAAGAAAAGACAAGAAGCAGAGTATAAAACTTGAAGAAATGAGGAAGTGGATACTCATTCAGCCTACTGTTTGACTTGGAGTCATTATAAAAAGAGTCCTTCCAGCAGTCCAAGTTAGCTCCAGAAATCAGATCAATACGCTCCACTAACAACTATGCTGGATGTATTGTTAATGTAAATAAAATTTATGCACTCCTATTTTAATGTTAACAGCTAAAGCAAAGGTTTGACAAATCCTAAACAAGTGATATCGACAATGTTAATACAATCCACCACTGATACTAATATCTGTTTTAAAAATAGAAAAGGTATTACAATTTGAATCTCACGTCAGTATATCTTAATATTTGTCTCATCCAATACATCATATCTCCTGCCTGTGATATCTATTTTAAAAATTAGTTCCCTTCTTTCCAAAGAAATTAAACCAAAAGTAATAGACATTGTTTGTGTGGGTCTTGGCAACATTCTAATTCTTACAAACTAAGCAGCTAGTGAGTACAACCACAAGGAATACTAGGTAAAGTTATTAAAAAAAAAGAAAGAAAGAAAGAAAGAAAGAAACTATTTGCCAACATATCATTTTCAAAGCATTAATTTCAAGGACAAGAGTAATACAAGCTATGTTATTCATGCATCAGGCATAAATACATGGATTGTAAAATACTTTCAGATCTGAATCTAAGTAAAACAATTTATTCTGCTACAACTCTCTTATTACCCTCTAAATTTAGCCAAAATGTTCTTTGTTCAAGATACATTGAGACATGAGGAACAAATGCATCTTTCGTGTACTCTAGAAAGACATTCAGACTCAATCTCCCAGAAATTCATTTACACATAAAGAGATTTACTAAAAATTAATATTTTCCATCTTTATTGATGTTAAAACTAAACAAATCAACTCAAATTAAATAGATTTATCTTATGATAGCAATGATGTAGAAGTGCACCTCAACCTTCTCCTGCATGAAAATGGACTGAACTAAATGTTTTTTTTCTTCTGGACCTACAAGAGTTTCCCGAAGGCCAAAAGCCACTGCAAAGGGTTTGTGCATGTAGAGTCCTTGGAAAAAGGAATCTCTCCGTAACGGTAATAGAGTTTGTTTTTATTTTTCCAAACTTTTTTTTTTTTTTTCAGGGAAATCCACAGCAGAAAGCTGAGTATCCTTGTTAAAGTTCACCATCACCACCCTACATATTTCAAGTCAAAGACATGATCAAGTACTAACAGGATTTTGTGCTTCTGTGCAAGTAAAAATAATTTCAAATTGCAGATGAATGTTTTGTATGCTTTCAATTTCCTAAATCCAGAGGACAGAAAGGACGCAACCAACATTTACTGTGATGTGTTACTGATGAATTGTTCACAGCAGGAATACTCAAGAAAGGCCTTTTACTTAGTAATGTGCTGGTAATACTGAAATGATGGTGGTTCATGCAAAGCTATGATCCCAGAGTTTTGAGTCAGATCCATTCATAACTGAAAGTACCTGTAACATCTGGAGTGAAACTGGAATCACTTGGTATTTTTTCATGAAGATCTCTAGCAGGGAATTTAAGTTTTGCTTTAAATTGATTCATTTACACTGAAAACAGTTCAGACATAGGAAAAAGAAAATCTGATTTTATATGCTTGGAGGTGGGGCTAGTAATTTCACTAAAACTGCAAATAAAGCTGAAATCTTGGAGTTATAAAGCTATACAAAGAAAAAAGAAAATGTGTAAAATTCTGTGAAACAAATTATGTGAATTTTGCACAGCTGTACTCAAGGCATAATTGTAAATGAAAGGACCAAAGTAATTAGATTATAAGCAGTTGATCTGCCTTATATTGTTTTATCATATATAGAAGGTATAATATCTCCACATGAATGACTTGAAGCAAGTCATCAACATACTGTGTTCAAGAAAGCTGATCAGATTAGAAAGACCTTGTAAGTTATGCTTGAAGAAGATGAGATTGATGATAACTTCCTGCTCACGGTTACACCAGTGAAATTGCTTCATCTCTATTAAACTTCAAGTTTCAGGAGGCCCAACCAGACCGACATGAATGTGGGAGTTCATTAGAACAAAACAGACAGGGAAGTGTCAAATGACTGAACATTATTTTGAACGGGTTTCCCAATGTCTGTAGGAAATCCATTAAAAACAACTGGAGCTATTTTTGTGGCAAGGTTCCAGTGATAGGATCAATGAACAATATTCAGTGCGCTGGCAGAGCGCCAGATCTAAGGCATCGCTGTAGCCCTTAAGTATAGAGAGCTTAATTTTAAGCACACAAAGAGTCCAACTGAATTTACCAATCCTCAATTGCTTAAAGAGGAGTTTATGCCTATGAGATTCCACAGAATGAAGGTGAGGAAGATAAAGCTGCTGGCAGATTTCTCAGTCTCGCTCCAAACCATTTACATTGCATGGAAAGACCAAAATCACATAGTGCAAAGCTAAATATTACACAAGGCCCTAAGTGGGAAGTGCAGCCCATCAGCATGGTCTCTTCCTGGAGATCAGCTCAGAAGAAACCCTCAGATTTTCACTCAAAATACATGGCAGCCCAGAGCTAGCTTAGGAATAACCATCTTCCATCCTTACTCCAAGAGCATCCACAACAGAGGTTGTACAGGGGTTGTACCACTCAGGCAAGAGAAACCAGGGCAATGTTCAAGAAGTCAAGCTCTCACCTCTTATTTTTAGTTCATGCAAAAAACCCACTTGATTTTACTTTTCCATTTTTAGCAAGTTCAAATGAAAATTTCAGCCACTGGAGCATGTCTTTACCAATATTAGCAAAACACATGAGGTTTCATCTCACAGAAAAATAGTGTAGGATGTTCTAAGAACATGCAGCAATGTGGGTGGCCACTATGAAGAAAAACCTTCGGAGTATTTATACAGCAAATAAATATTCACAGTCACTGCTATTCCCACTCGCTAAAATTTTGAAAGACATTATTCTCCTAAAAGACAGATAAAAGAGAAGAGGTGGGGGAGAAAGGGGAACTATTATGGAATGAGGAATAAGGGCCAGAGCCACAACCACAAGATTGATGGGAGTGCTACAGCAAGCAAAGACCAATTCACTGCATACGGGTGTCAAAATGCAGTCCTGGGAGAGAAGAGAGGGCTGAGAAATGAGAAAAGAAAAGGCAAGAGAGGGGAAGTATAAAGAACAGCAAATATTAGGGAAATGAAGAAAAATAGAAGGAACCAAATGTCACTTAAGCGGGCTGTGTGTGTGCAATTGCTGCTTCTCCTCTCCTAATCCACAAATTAATGAAACCAGAACAAACATAAACCATTAGTCTACACATCTGAAGGTGAATCTCACAGCGTCCGTCCAGAATAAAGCCAGATAAGGCTGAGAGCATGCAGCACAATGACATCACAGTAATTTTATTTTGTTCAGACACTGGAAAATCTTACAGTCTGATGGGGCATGGATAAACCACACTGTGACATTAGTTCCCTGGTACAACACAGGTATGTAGAGCTATTCAGGTGGTGAAGAGTGTGTGAGAAAATATAGGTGTTTGTTCTTAGAAACCATGAAAACTTTCAAGTATATTAAAAAATAAATAAATAAAGAGGATGGTCCCAATTCTTATCCACCAGTATGAAAGGCATACTTTGCTATTTATTGTTTCTAAACTCATAGCAAAAGTCCTGTTGGATTAACAAATGCAGACTTACGCTATGCTTTTTCCACATCCTATGGATTTTGATAGAAAAGTGTATCTGTGTTTCAGAGCTCCGTAGGCTGGTTCAAAACTGAGAGAACTCTCAGTCGTCTTTTACACAGTGAGATCTTTGAGTTACTTTAGAGTAATGGAACCCTGCTAATATCAACAGACTCCTATAGGTTTCATTTTGTTAAATTCAATAGGACTTCTTCATCATCAAATTTCCCTTTATTGACTGAGAAACACAGTTGGGGAACCATTTGCGAGGTTGTGAACCAGTATGAGACTTAGTGTTGTTTTTTTGTTGTTGTTGTTAGCTTATTTTTTTTCTGCTCCAACTTGAGATGTTATGAGACTATAAAATATTTTATCATGACTTGAGGGGGACTGAGGGCTTTTTTTATAGTTTGTTTCCAATCAGAAAATCTTAAGCCAGCCAGTTCATTCCAAGTTTGCGATTTAAAGCAGAGAAATGGGTAAATATTTAGCCTATTCCTAATTACCCTCTATGTCTCTGAATATGCAAATTTAAATGTACTTGGAATTTTCTCTAAGTGATTTGGCAAGTATAAATTATCCTTGCCCTTAAGACTCCATCTTCCACAGACAATGAATCAACAGTTGGTATTAAAAAGCTGCAGCTTTACTGATAACAATCAGTACAGGTTTTCAACAGGGATATACTTAACCAGCATGAATGCAGTCACATTATGTTAATTAATATTAATATCAAACGCATGTCCACTGTTGGCCTGCACCAGTGTCATGAGAGTCCTCGACTAATGTCTGCATCCTTTACCCACCCATCTAGGAACAAAAGGAAATTTGCATAGGCTGTGAAATCACTGCTTTGCCAGAGGGTTAATTTTAAATCAGTTATGCCTTGCATAAATTGTTTTGCAGAACGGTAAATTCAACACTGAGACTAGCAGACCACATATGTGAAGGAACCTGTTGAAAGTACTTCCTCTGACGTCCTTGGGTGTTTGAGAAATGTTAAGATGATGTACTAAGGGACATGGTTTAGTGGGGAAATATTGGTGGTAGGTAGATGGTTGGCCTGGATGATCTTGGAGGAACTTCCAACCTTGGTAATGCTGTGATTCTACGATTCTTGCAGTGATGAATACAAATCCTGACACCTCAAGCACCTGCACCTGGAATTGGTACAAAATTCAACCTGTCCATTCAGGTCTTCCTTATCACTATTTGTGCAGTAAATAAATACCCTGCTACTCCTGAAGATGGCTGCCCACTGGTTCTATTTCACAGAAACAGGCTGATGATCTTCTGCTCACATCCTAATAAAACATCGCCGACTGCGAGGCAAGGGTTAGACATTTGTTTGTGCACACTCTTAAGTATCTGTTATAATAGTGACTTGATGGCACTTTCCAATTCAAATTTTAAGAAACTGGGGCCACATTCTTCAGTGTATTTATGTGCCAGAAAGGGATTTTCAAACTTCTCATTGCCAGGAAACAAAATAAATCCAAATACTCTGTTCTGGGCAAGGGCTAATGTGCTTTGCCTACCATCTGAAACTCTTGTAACTACTTTAAGCCACCTCTAATGTCAAAATTTCATATACATCAGTGAAGAGTATTACACATATATTCCCCTTTTGAAAATTCCAATAGTTGTCCATATTAAGTAGCCTGAATAGGATTTGGCCATTAATACTTCCAGACATTATAGTCCTAAGTGGGTATCTCATAGGCTAGCTGCAAATGCAGTGTCACAGATATTCTAACTTTACTTCTCAATTGCAATTTTAACCATAATAAATGAATTCCTGGCAATATGAATGATGGTATTTATATTTTAAATGAAAATATCACTGATCAGGAAAGAATTCAGAATGACAGCCCATGCTGAAAAAGCAGCTAATTCCCCTCAGTGTCTCCAGTTATATTTTGTAATTCCATAATCAGAGGTCTTTCTCCATATTAGAGAAATGCTTATCCACAGTTAAAGGAAAATAAAATGAACACCTCATAGAGGAGTTCCTAAAATTTGAACAGGCATTTGAACGTGCCAAGAGTAGCAGCTGTTTTTGCCAGAAAGAAGATCTGCCAGGCATTTAGTCACAAGGTCATTGCTTATGGGGCTTACCCAAGAGATGCAATGGAAAGCAAGAAATGTTGGCATGGCAGTAGGACAGGTTGTCCTTGATGAACTGGAAGGAGAAGGCTGTTTTGGCCACAGGCACTCAACAGCAGTTTCACTTTAGGGTGGATTGTACAAGCAATTTCTTTTCCTTTTTAGTTCCCATTCCCAGAGTTTCAGGTTTGAATGAACACAAAATGTTATTTTCACCAGTGCACAAAAAACATGCGGAACTGAAAACCAAATGTTGAGGAACCATGAAATATAACTGTATATTGCTGTCCATGCTCCATGAAGATTTTAATGCTTTGTGAGGAAAGTGACCTGAAAGTGTGGGTCCCTGGGAATTCTGTGATTGCAGAAACATGGAAACATAGGAAAAAGCAGTACACTGCAGACACTGCTAGTTGCACAGCTAGATATGAAAAGAGGCTGTTCTTCATCTTGCAAAAAAAGGGTGGCCTGACAGCATGTAGCGTGAAATGAACTCTGAAGTCTAATAACAGTGAAGAACAATATTCACAACTCTTTGCTTCTTGACCAGATGATTTAAATACTTGAAATGCAGCCTCAGCTGTCAAATGCAGATACATATTCCTCTTTCCACTCTGTCTATACTCTGTATCTAACCAGGCCTGAATATACTTTTCCAGCCACACACCACTAGACCCTTAACCAAGGCTATGATACTGTGCAGTTGTGTCTTCAGTGAGCAGAGAACTAGCCTGCTATTCCAGAACATTTGTGGAGCTCTTTCTGATCACACTTCAGGAGCTGTGACTCGGCTGACCTCCATGAGCTCTCTTTCTTCTGTCCCACTTCTGGATATAGCAATGCAGTGCAAGACCATACCATGGGATTTGGGGTTGCACTTTGCTGCCTCCCAGCAAGAGAGAAGGCAAGCAGCAGTGCAGCTTGGGCAGCTAGAGGGGATCACCTCACTGGAATGAGAAGACAGTGCAGTGAGTGCAGGACCATGGGAGGAGAAGAATCTCCCAGCAAGTAGTAGCGCCTGTGGGCAGAGAGCTGAGCTCAGTTACCAGTGTAGCAGGGAAAGAGAGAGTGACAGCACAGATCTTAGCTAAGAGTTGGTAGACACAAAGTCAGCTGGTAGGAAAAGACATAGATTTGCCCAGCTTAAGACAGGTGGTCTCCAGTAACTCACATGTCCTGCAAGGGGCAAGTTCTGCTGGCTATCCCTGAGAGTCACATGCTGTTCTGCCCTCCTTTGGGCATGCACGACACTAGGGAGGAAAGTTCAAGCTACAGTCAAAGGTACCACTCCATTCCTGGTACAAACAGCCTGACCCATCAACACCATTAGCTTCCCACAGCAATGGCAGCACTGTAGGAAATGTATCTCCAGCTGGATAAGCTGAAAACAAGAGAATGCTTTAACAGAAACTGCAATAAATATAAAAACAGGACACAGACGTTGGTTTTATTAATTATTTCTACAGTTGCATCAATTAAATAAACCTCCAGTTCTGAAATCATCTGTGTCACCTACTGTCCTATTTCCAGCTTGGTTTCCTGGGTGACAAAGGAGCTTAAAAAGGTTTATTGACGAATTTAGCTATCACTTAATGTTGTTCATTGGTCTTTGCTAACTATGATGTCATTTGTTCTGACTGTAGTAAGGGTGGACAAAGCATCTGAAGACAAGGGCAAATGAATAAAGGAGATTTGTGAAAAGGAGTGATAGGAAACTCAAAGCCCTCTGAAGTCAATGGAAAGTCCAGTAATATTCAACCACCTTTTATTTATTGTGAGATTAAAAGCAAAGAAGCATTATGTAATTGTGAAACATTACTGTTATTCTGATACTCAGACAATTGCAAGGCAATAAAACACTATTATATGAAGCAGCTATCATGGGAGAATTACTTAATGTTCTGGTTATAAAATGTTTCCAGATAGTAGTTTCTCATCAGAAAACTAACCAAAAACAATTTAATCTTGTCTTTTTCCTCAAAATTCCTATCCCATCTTTTTCTACTCTATTTCTTGTTCTACTCAGTTAGTGATGTATTTCTTCCTCCCTATCTCTCAAATGGTATTGCATGTAAAGGTCAATTCTCTTAACATAGCTTCTGCCCACTCCTCCGCTAACGTATTATAGCACATTATCAGGTTTCCAAACAATTGTTCACTTTTCATTAGAATGTGCTAGGTTTATCCCTTTCTGCAGCGTTAGTAAAAATGGTGTTGAGTTGTTGACTAGTAATACGAACAAGCAACTTCTGCCCTTCGAAGTGGGATGAAATTGATTCCCATTATTAAAAACAGACCTCATGCAGGCCGGAGTTTATGCTGCAAAGGTTAATGTTATGAATGTGTGGACAGTGAGTTCTCTGTATGTTAGCCTTTCTATTTTCATGAGTCGTTTTCAGCTGCTGATACTCATCTCAGATCAGTTTATTTGCTGCTGATGTGTGATAGATACTTAGTGTGCTAAGTCAGGAAAAGCAGCAAGTACCAGAGGAAGAGTCTTTGGGTTGTGTTTTTCTCCCTCTTTGTGCTATTTTGGAAATGTTCTGATTTTCTTTCTCTAAGACACAAAAGATGTATGTTTTGATAGACTCTCATTGAAGCAGCAAGAATGGAGGCATCCAATCTGAATGAGAGCAAAGCCCCAGGTTGGCAGAGCTCAAAGAAAAGAAAAAAAGAAAGCTCAAGAAAATTAACTAACTCTACACACAACAGTTGAAAAAAAAGTTAAGTTTCCTGAGGACTACAAAACTAGTTTTTGAAATATACATTCTACATACAAACCAAATGGCTCTTTGAACACTATTGGACACTGACTCCAGTTTGCTGCCATCCCCTCCAATCCTCTAAGCCCAACTGAAAGCTCTCTTTGAAGAATATCAGAATATCCTTTATTGCTTGCAATTTAATGAAAATCCTGCTCTGTCTTGAGCACTTCCACTCTCCCATGTGCCGGAGCAGCTTCCTGCAAGCAGCTGCAAAACCACTTCTCTGCGCTGCTCCAAAACCCCTCCTGTGATGCCTGCAAAAAACCTTGACAATGTCTTGGCTACTTGTGTACTGAGACTGCTGTCTATCATGTTTATAAATATTGTCTCATTTCTTCTCATACTATCTCGTCAGCCTGTACCATCTGTTGCCTCCTGTGACATGTGCAGACTGTGAGCTCTTCACAGCAGCAACTGACTTTTTTCTTCTGTGCTTGTACAGCACCTTGCACAACGGGTGCTTACCCACGAAAGGGGCCCCTAATGCCATAAGAACACAAAATTAATGAAGAAATCCCATTCTATCTGCTCAACTTCATCCTAACTTTGCAAGCCCACAGGATGGGAGCCTGAGGTGTGCACACATTGTGGATTGGGAAAAGCACACTAAGTGATCTATGTGGGGTAGAGCACAGCTGCAAATGAAAGGAGCTGAAATACCCGTGCATTTGGAACAGTGAGGGTCCCCAGGTGAAAAGAGATGGGGAAATGGGAGAAGATCCAGAAGATGTGACAAAAGCTGTCAGATGCTTGGAGAACATGACTAGCTAGGAGATGCTAGAGTATCATAAAATGCCTTGGGTTGGAAGGAACCTCCAAGAGCATGCAGTTCCAACCCCCTGTGGTGGGTAGTGTTGCCAACCACTAGATCAGGCACCAGATCAGGTTCCTAGATCAGACACTAGACCTTGAAGGAGCTAGGTCTGTTTCATCTCTTGAAGAAGTAACTAAGGGAAAATCTGACAGCAGCCCGAACTACTAGCTACAAAGATGATGAAGCAAATTCTTCTCCATTAAAGTAGATAATAGACAAAGGGAAAACGGCACCAAGTTAAACCCAGGAGGTTCCGATTGGACATTTGGAAGAACTTTGTCACAAGGAGGGAACGTGATCCTGGAACAAGTGCTCAGAAAGTCTGTAAAATCTCCTTCCCAGAAGACTTCTAAGGCTCAGTTAAGCACTACATCAACCAATAGTTCAGGTTTTATCAATTTTCAAGCAATAGAAGTCAGCTGCATTTTTCTCCTTGACAGCTCTAATAATAAAATATTGTATGCTCTAATTGAAACAAGTCTTCAAAGACATGCAGCTTTCCACCAAAAAAGTCAGATATTTCTTAAAATCCAAGTTGCTCTGAACATATATTTTCCATTGCCCTCCAAATTATATGCATCTAGATGTTTGTATTAAAATACAAAAAGGGTTATATTTATTTTACTGAGATGGTGTTAGCACATTACAAACTTTAAAGTGGCTTGGCAGAGCCAATGGTTATGAGTAGTTGTAGGTACATATACTTGAACTGAACAGCAAGAAGAAATCCTGTATGTTCAAAACCAATGCTTGGGCTGGACAGACGAAAGAGAATTTTTATCTCACTGCTGTAATGCACTTTATATGCTGCTGACAGACATGACTTGGAAATTGCTGTAGGAAGAGGAATACTGCAGCTGTTCTCTCAAGGGGTGAGATGCTGACCCCTCTGAATCCACAAAGGCCCTTGAGGCCCATATTTTAGGTGAAGTGCTCAGCAGTACAGGACCTTGGGTGCTGAAGTTAATGCTTCCTCTAGTCCTTCACACTATCCACCTCCTGAGCAGACTATAAGATTTTACCCATGTCTCTCAATTTTTGAAGGAGATCCAGTCTATTTATAATATGCTGGATATGTTGCTTTTCTCTCATTTTATTTGCTAATAAATAACCAGTTTGGAACTGTTTGCAGCTGATGTTTTTTAATCTCTGTCAGTGTGAATTTGCTTGGGCAATGACAGGAACGTGGGAAAATAAGTATACAGACTAGAAAACTTGAGTTACATGAACACTCTTAATGCAACCAAATATACACAGATCTCCAAGTTTCACAAGAGTGAGCTTCTACTCATACACCAGGTCAAGGAAACCCAGCAGTAGCTTGAATGTGTCCTTTTCTGGACACATTCAAAGTCAGGCTGGGCTGGGCTCTGAACACTCTAATCAAGCTGTAGGTGCTCCTTTTCCTTGCAGAGAAGTTGAACCAGATGGCCTTTTAAGGTCCCTTCCAACTCAAAGAATTCTATGAGCCTATGATTCTATGAAGTTGGCTTGACGTGAGTCCCACACCAGCTGCCCAGGCACAGAGGGCATCTCCCCCACACCCTGTGCTGCTGTAGTAGAGGAAAAGCAGAGGATCAAACTACAGATCTACAACTGCAGATTGGTTGATTGGTTTTGTCTTACATGGTTGAACAACTTTCAATGCTAAGTGAAAACTGGGCTGTCTTGAACACACTGGTGTCACACTGGACCTGGAGCAGAGTAACTCTGAGTTAAGTGGGAAAGTTCTGAAAATTCTTTTTTTCCTCCTCTTTTTTTTTTCTATGTATAATGAGTGTTTAAAAGCTGAGCAAATAGAGTCCTAAAAATGTAATTGTAGCTTGGTAGCACTATTAAATATGTATACTGTGGTCTTTTTGACAATTGTATTAATCCCTTTATAAAGTCTTCAGAAGTTCCATCACAGAAGCATGGATGCTGTTTTGATCTATTTATTACTCTTAAGTGTTCAGAGAACTGTCCCTATTTTCTAATTAACACTTTTAAAGATAAAAAGCTATGTATTAAATCAATCTGAATGATGGTTGTTTGTGAATCCCACAAGATAAGGCAATTTGCATGTTCACTTTGTACTTACAAACTAAATCTGCACATCTCCAAAGCAGCTCCTTATAATGTAAACCTTTTGTGAGTATTTGTAACTTAAAAGAAAGTTTGGCCTAGTACAGAGGCAGTGCCAATTATCTAAAGGACTTCTTTACTGAACATGATTAAGATACAAAATTATTAGGTTGTTTTTTACATTGTTTGCAGTGAAATTTGAGGAAACTACTTTAGGAACGTTAAGTGTTCTCCTGTTTTGCTTTCTTTCCTTTTTTTGTACGTATAGTAACACAAGTGCGTTCACGAACAACCAATGAGTCCAAACAGCAGTCAGCTCCCACGTTGTACCAGGGTTCAGCTTCCTTTGACATGAATTAAATCAGTGCTGAAATCAACTGTTCCCCATCCTGACAGAGTGTTAAGCTGCAGCTTCAACTAGAAGACTGCAGTTGAATTGCAAACTGAATTTTAATGTGAATGCTAAATTAGAACAGTGATTTATTGCTGGAAATCCAGATCTGATTATTTAGCACTGTAAACATATTTACAGAAGTAGATGTTTCTCAGCAGTGAAGTAGTCCCCCATCTCAGAAACAACTCCACGCTTGTAAAGCAAGAAATCAGCAAAAGCCATATCTCCAAACCTCTCTTGTGAAGATGCATATTATTATTTCCAGATGGTGAGAACTTAGCAAGTATACCTACGAGACACATTTTTGACTATATTTGCTCTCAAACATCTCATCAGAAATTATTTCTTTCAGGTTTTGCAATCTGTCTTCCACCGCTGCTTTGACTCTTCTATTACCACTGGTCCAAGCACAGACAAGGACAAACGCTTCACAGCTGGCACCCTCAGCTGACCTTACCATGGCTCAGACACAGGACACCTCCTTATCCTCATTTTTAGGCTTCCAAATCTTCCACCCCTAGCCGTTTAGCAAAGGCATAGTCATCTCAGAAATCCTCTTATACATGTTTCTTCTCCTTGCTAGAGCTTCCATTTATCATCTTCTACCACTGCAATCAGAAAGGTCCTTCCCCCCCCCACCCCCAGGAAACTAGCCTGCAGCATATTCATTTTCCCCAGAAGTCTTTCTGATCTCCAGATCAGTGAATTTACCCCAAGTTCCAATTCTCTCTCCTGACCCTGACCACAGCTTCTTGCCTTGCAGCACACAGTATCTCTGCGCTTATCTCACAGATGCCTTCAACACACCCCTTTCACTATGCTACAATAAACCCCTTCTATATTCAGTGGTAGACCACGGTGGGTATATTTTTCTTCTGGTACTACAACCACACTACCAAATTTCTGTACTCCAGGGTTAATCTGGGTCAGAAGGCCCCAGGAATGTACATTTGACACTCTTAATCTAATTCTGGAAATATGAGATTTGCAGACAGAAAATCTCTGGGAGCAGAAAAGAATGGCAGACCCACTGGGATGCTAAAATGACTTTCATTTTTTCCTCATACATAGCATTTAATTTGAGGACCTCAAAGCACATTAATTTGCCCTCTACACACCTATGACACTGTGTATGTATTGTTCTACCTCACAGAGAAGGGAAAACAGAGGCATCTATCTCACCTACCTCCCCAGGTTCATTCAAGGACAGAACTGCGTATATGTATAGAGTGGCTGAAAAGTCACAGGCCCTGGTGGTGTTCAAGAAAAGGGTAGATGTGGCACTGAGGGACAGGGTTAGTGCACATAGTGGTGATGGGTTGACATTTGGATTACATGATCTTGGAGGTCTTCTCCAACCTTATTGATTCTGTGATTTTATATGGACTAAGACATATCCAGGAAAATACCTCATATTTGCACAATTGTGGTGACGATGGAAAACTCATGGAGGGGGAGCCTGGCCACGGCAGGAGGCACAGCTGCCTTCAGCTAAGCTCTTGATGTGGTGCTGAAGAATGACGGTTTTGGTCACAGTGCAGCACATGTGCAATGATTAGTTAAATGTGACCATACAGCCCATTCTTTTCCTAAGCTCACAGCAGTGAGGTGGATGTTTTCACCTCCACCTCACCAGTTTAGTTTAAACTAATCACAGTCAGCTTTTACCCTCACTACATCTGCCGTTGCCTGCCTAAATTACTCTGCATGTTAGCATCTGTTTGCCTGCATGTCTCTACAGCAGTTCAAGCCATTCAGCAGCATCTCTGCATCACCAAAGACACCTTCCTCCAGTGCTGGGTCATAGCCACAGTGGGAACATACCGCCCAAGCCTCAGGCTTCCTTCTGGGTAAAATTGTAGCACAGAGAACAATTTGTAATCTTCTATAAAACAGAATAAAATGGAAATGAGAATGATAGCCGGGAGTATATTGGATAGAGATGCATACAAAGCTTTTCACCCAAACCACTTCTAATCAAGCAAAGCCTCAAATACTATTATACCTTGATGGTAGCTCAGTAGATTGGATAAAATGATAGCCTTGTCAGACATTGTTATTCATTAATTTTTCCCACTAATACAGGAGACCTAGGTAGGCTGGTAGCGGTGAGCCTAGCCAAGCTTAGCAGACTGAGTGGGTGCAAACCATGCCAAGAATGGGCCAAGACGATCCCTTGGCATGGGGCTCCAGCAGCTCTGCAGGACAGTCTAGCAGAGCGATGCAGGGTGTCTGTTAGAGGTGCCGAACTTAGATGACATGAATTTGACACACATTCAAGAAAGCAATGAGTCACAAACAGAAACAGGTCTCAGTGCCTTACTTGGGCAGCAAAAGAAGAGAGAGAAGATATTGCATTTCCCACACTGTGGTCTGCCAAGCTTCAGTAAGGGAAGGCTGGAGGTCTTCCATGATAAAGATCTGCCACAAATATCAGCTAAATTTTTTTTGTTGATTTTTTTTTTTTTTAAAGGAACTAAAACAGCCATCCCAATCCACACACTGTAGGAGACAAAGCATATTGATGGTTCGGTTACTAAACACACTACGAATTTTCACAGTGGATCAGCAGAAAGTTATGAAGCACAGGTGTTCCTGTAATTGTGATACATTGGGAAAATTCATACTGTTAAATGAGCCTCAGCTTCACTCTTCCACCTGTGTGATGTGGAAATGTACTGTGGGTACACAGGCTATAATAGACGATACATAGGATTGATTGCTGGCTGGTTCAGGACCTGCTAGGGTTTATTTCTCTTAATTCATCTGAGTGTATAATTCCTGCATTAGCATTTACTGCCATAATAAAGAGGGAAATGTGTGTTATACATGCTGGTAAAAATAATGATAACGCAAAAAAAAAAATTTACACACTGGATGGAAAAGAAACCCTGAAAGCCTGTATGCCAAAGGAAATCTGGAGAGCTTGTAGAAAATGGAAGTTATTTCATCAAGAGATGAAAACAGCTTTTTTTCCTTCAGGTTTCAATTCTGCTAAACAGTTCCTTGTTTGCATTTTTTATGTGGGGGGAGGGAGAGAACAATTTCAGAATGGGAAATGTGGGAAATGCTAAAATGCAGAAAGATGAGGCCTGGAAGCAGGTGGAAGAAAAGATCTACTTAGATTACCTGAAACTGAACATGGGAAACAAATGGAGAATGTTGGCATATAGCTAGATTTATTTTCCTTTAACAGGTGTTATCTTTGTTAGAATGAGAATCACAGGAGCAGAATTTCTTAATTTTGTTCCAGACCTGTCAGAGCTTCTCATGTGAGCGTTCCCTCTTTGTGTTTCAGGATTATAAATACCAAAAAAAGAACCAAAGATCAAATGAAAAGGAAGATGATTAAATATATCTTCCTGCATGCCTTGGAGGTGTCAGCTCTGGCATTTGACAAGGAATACAGATTCTGACTACTCATGAGAGTGCCTTTCAAGCTGTCTTGGAGACAGCAGGCTGCTCTTTGCTGAGGTTAGCTGACATGACAGAATATCTCTCAAATAACTAGTTTTCAGAAATATTCTCCTTTTAAAAAACATAATCATCACCTTGAAGTGACACCCTTAAGATAGCTAAGACTCAAATGCAACATCTCAGGTTTTGTATGCTCACAGTTCTGGGCATCTACTTGATGCTCCAGAGCAGAAGTTTCAAAGTGGCCTTCAAAAGTAGACCCAACTGATAAGAACTGTCAAAGGGACAACTTATTCACCATAGGGATGTCAAAGTGGTAAGTGTCACAAGGACCATGGGCACAGCCTCTTCACTCATCACAGATAACAATGCTGCTGTTCCCGGGAATTCAGAAGCATCAGAAAAAGAGGAGCAAAAAGCCAACAATCTGCTTTGGAGAGGAAGATTCTAAGCAGACGTAACAAATGCAACCACTTCAATGTATGCTAGGCGACAACCATTTAATATCTTGCTTAACCGGCTAAAAATGAACCTAAGCCTACTCTACTACTGTCCTTTTCCTACAATTTTGTCCACTGTAGACACACTGACAGACTGGGTTTCTCATGAGTCTCCCTCCCCACTTGAATCTTTTCCCACATCTATACCCTTTCTGAGGCTCTCCTTTATTATACACTCTCTTTTTGTTGCTCCCATTTCCTCCTGCTCTCTGTCTTTTCCACAGTCTCCCTCCAGACTTCTCGCTTCTTCATCTCCTCCAAAATTGATATGCTTTGTGTCTCTGAAAGCTTAAATATGTTAACTTCCCCAGTTCAGTGGCCATCGTGTGGTTCAATATATCTGATATCCACCCACACAGTAATTTCTTCAGCCCCAGCAGCCCACCCAACAATATCTCATTTCCAAAATACTCTTATCCCACCCTGTAAAGTCACTCTTCCGCGAGATGACATTCAGTTATCCAAGCTCTTGGGCCACCTTGGTCTCTCCTAACTGCACAAATTCACAGCCAGCAGTGACTTATTCAGCCAACTTTGGGTTGTTTCCCTGCTATCCTGACTGCTCCAACAGCTGTCTCAGTAGGTGTTACAATCAGAAAGATTAACACGCTGGAAGGGCAATACAGGAGTGTAACAGCAAAGGAACCAGCACAGATAGGATGGTATTTCAAAGGAAAAGAAAAGGTACTCACCCGTCTCTGAAGATCTAGGCTCACAGGAAAAACTCCACAAGGGCAGAATGTCCAACCAAAGATCCTTTCATAGTGGCAGTCAGCCCTTAAATGAGATCTAAGAGAGGTGGAGCCAGGCTGCACCCCTTCCGGTCACACAGCTGAATTGCCTTCACCTGTGCTCCCAGGGCTGACCAGGTCCTTTCCCCAGGTGCTCAATCAGTGGTTCAGGCCATGACTCAACAGTTACCATACAGTAGGGTTAGCCACCACACCTGTTTTTCTCCTCTGCTACTGGTCCAAGGTAAATTGCACTGTATTATTTGACAGGACTTGCTTGTTCCGGCTCACTTTCCTCATTTTGGATCTTCTCTGTCAGTAGTTCTTCCAATAACAACCCAAACAAAGAAGACATGAAAAAGCACACTTGGACTACAGTGTTGATACTGGTGGCAAGAGGAGAGGGAAAATAAGAGCCTTTCTTGTTAAGTGTTGTCCATCTATAATAGCAGGAGTGACACTGCTTGTTCTTGGCCTTGCTTACTTCCAGCCTCACTGGATACCGAGCCAGATTTAGTCCTTAATTCTGTATAGTAAGGAATTACTTAGTCCCTAGCTTTATTGCTTTATTGACCTGCAGATTATTCCCTCTGGAGATGGTTGAAGTGGCTGGAATGCTGGTTATTTACCAGTTTAAAGTCAAAAATTCTTCATATGGGGAAAAGCTCAGATGTTAAGATATTATCAGTATTTGAAGTACCCATATTTATTGATCTACTTAGTGTTTGAAACTATTTTACCCTTTAAACTTCTTCCCTCCTCTAAAAAATGAATTCATATATGACTTGAAAAATCATTAGTTGCTAGCTTTTAATAAATCTGATCTGTGCATTTTAATTGCAAGTCTAAAATTACTGTATGATAAAAAAAACCTGAGAATCCATCATGGCTAGCATTGCCAGCCTGCACTTACTTTTGCTGACCTGTAGGATGCTGCAAGTTCCTGCTCACACTGACTTCCTGCTGCAGTTGACCCAGGTCCCACAGTCCCGGGCCCACCTTGCCTCTTCAGTTTCCTATCATCAATTCAATTTGTGTCCTTCCACTACTTTTTCAGTAGATCACTTTTTCCTCTCCTGGGCCTTACAGTCCAAAGGATATTATTTGCTCCAAGTTCTGCCACATTTTTTATGTTCAAGCTTCAGCATTAAATGTGATTTCAGTCTTAACCTCCCACATCACTTTATCTGATTTCTGTCTGGAACAGCTTTCTTTCCTAAAAGTGCTATCACTTCCACCACATTGAAAATAATAGAAAAGGGGCAGATGGGAGGCATCTCCATTGGGAACATCCTCATATTTCAAAACACAGAAGTTTAAGAAAAATTGTAGCTCTACCAACTTCACTCCTACTGGGAAAAAATGTCTTTATAACTCCTCTGGATATTTAAAAAATTGATAGTGGTGGCCATAAGTATCTTTCAATCATGAAATAAGGCGATTCACACATGAAATCTGTGAGAGTTGGCCAACTGTTACCAGTCTCAGGCAGTCCAGAGAGCTTACAGCTTTGGGCTAGTTATGCTAGCCCTGGTTATATGGAGGCTATATTGGAAGTCCTTTCTGTACTGAGAACCAAACATGATAGAAAAGGAGGACATCTCTGCAATTCAAGGACCATTTTGTGCTACTTGCACTTTTGCCACATCCCCCTTGTGCTCCCTCTCTTGTTAGTCATCTGGATATCATAGTGACACGCTTTCACTGTGAGGAAGGGTGAGTAGTGTCCAGGTGCCACTGGGATAATGGCCTTTGACAACAGATGGTTATAATATTGCATTACACCCTTGGCACCACTGCTTATTGACTGGACTGGTAAAATCCCACACAGCATTTTGGAGCTTTCTTGGGTCTCCCATTCTCTAAACATGGTCTGCAGAAGCAAAGCACTATTCCCATGGCAGTCAGGAAATGACCTGGTGCTGGTTTTAGTATGAAAATGGTACACCACTCTCCCAAAGCCAAGGAGGTTTGGGTTCATCCAGCATAATAGTAACTGTATGCTTTGCAGGGCACTTAGAATCATGCTTGAGAATGTATGGAAAGTTGAACGAATTACTACAATGTGGTGTTTCTGACCCCCCTCCCTACTTCTCTTTTCCTATTTTATAACAGAACTTCTTGTAAAAATACTGCAAGTCTAGAATTCCTTTACACTGAGCAGATTTATGGAAAATTCTCAAGTCTCACTTTCCCCAATATTATCCTGCTGTTTCATAGAGACATATACATCTCCCATACATTGTACAGACCTTCTGACATGGTTCTCAAAAAAAATAAATGCTATGCAAAATGAACATAGGAGTTTTTAATGTAATATATAAGTTTGACATTGCCTAACGATGAAGAGAAATATATAAAAAGTTGAAGCAGATAACAATGTCCAGAGACTGCAATGCAGAACATCACGAAAAGACAGTTCTAGTGATATTACTGGAGTACAGAATTCTACTGTAGGTTCAAAAAATTGAATGAAGGAATAAAACAAGTATCTTTCTATATACCAAATTTTCTAGCTTCAGCTGGTCTTCAAGAATCTTAGCACAGTTCTTAACCATAGCACATAAGTGCCTTTGTTACTCTATTGTGTGTTAAATAATGTCATTACAATTGTTATGCTTACATACCAAGTTTTGCCAAAAATCCCCCACTCACTGCTTCTTCATTAAATAACAACAAACTGCGAGGGTTAGTTCTGCATCAGCACTTCAATTTCCTCATGAAAAATTGGCCTTTTTTCTTGGCTTGTGAGCACCCTGACCAATATCACTCATGCCTTGTTATACAACAAAAGGAAATAACGGCGCCTGCAACTGCAGTCTGGCTTTGCCTGCCTGTGCTGGATGCCATTTTGAGTTGTGCAGCCCAGGCAGCGTGCACTGTTTCTTCATCACCTTCACAGTGGTGGGACAAGGATGCAGAAAGCCTCATTGTCCCTAATACTGGACTAGAAAGGGAACATCATCCAAAGACATTGGCTAGGTGGGTACAGAGAAGCACACATGCTACAAAGAGGGGTGGGAAAAATCTTTGCATCTCTTTCACATTATTTTTTGTTTGTTTGTTTATGAAGATAATGATGACAGAGAGGGATAAATAACAAGTACTAAATGTGCATGGTATACATCTTGTTTCTTTCCAAAGCAAAGGTCTAATCGCACTACAAAGAATTTATGCTCGAACCTGTTGCTTACATGTCCTTTAGGACCATATGCATTCATCCCCCTCCACATCTGTATATCTTGGTTATGAATTCTGTTGGTATGTCAGTGAGAAAACAGCTAAGTCACTGAAATTGAGTCTATGAGTATTTAATATGTTTGCAATTCAGCAGTTAAGCACATGCTTTATTTAAGGTACATAGTCACTTGACTATAGAGCATCCATCAAAAAGAAGCCTTAGCATCATGTGAGATTTCCTACCATTAGACAAGCAATATTTGGTCCAAACAGTAGCTCCATTGAGTTTGGTGGCACCATTCACACACCTCCATAGACATATGCTCAATGATTTCACAAAATCTGGACCAAAACCAGAGCCTAGATCACAGCCTGTATCACTGTGAGGAACCTCCCTGGCCTCTGAGAGGTTTTAATGCTACATGCACTTTCATAGCTTGAACCTGCAAGACCCAGAGAGTCAAAACCCCTAACCTCCTTCTCAGCAAAGTTATTCCACTAGATCAAGCTTGATCAACATGGACCTACACCAAAGACACCAACGCGAGAACAAGATGTCATCAACTTCAAAGAGAGCAGGATTGGGCCAAAAGCAAATGTTTTATTTGGCTGCTATTTAACAAGAAAATCAGAGGCAGATTTTCTATCGAATTCCCTAAGTGGAAGTTGGTGACAAACAGCTTTCCAACATTACTTAGGAAAAACTAAAAGAAGTGAGGCAAGGTGGCTCAGTGGCTTACATGCTAATCTTCTCCTACTGCTGGAACTATAGATCAGATGGCAGTTTGGTAATTTTTAGCACAGCTCTTGTTTAGCTCAACACAGACACAGAAAATGAAGCACTCATTTGCTGACTAGAAAATCACAGTTGAGGTCGATTGATGAAGCAGTGCAAAGAAGCCTGTTCTGTCCCCAGCTTGTGGATAAACAATACCAACCATCACCCTTCACTAGTTATATATTCAACTATTGAATATTTAAAAATCCAAATAAGCTACTATATGGCTTACCAGCAATTTGTAAGGAAGGTGTCAGATTATTTTACATTTAGTAACACTCAAAGCAGCCAAGCTGCCCTATGTGTCTAACGCAAAATAAAATCATTACAAGGGAGAGGGAAAAAAAGAAAGAAAGAAAGAAAGAAATCCAAGCAATACCAAAAAAAAAAAAAAAAAAAAAAAAGCCAACAACAACAGACAAAGAAAACAACGTTAAATGATAAACCACGGAAGTGGATTTTCCATTACTCTGTAAAACCTTAGGAGGCCATGAGTTAACTGAAGGAAGCAGAACAAAAAATGAAGCAAGGAAGGTACCATAGCTACTTTCTTGAAAACAAAACCAATCTTTTCATTCCTGCCATTTGTTAGAATTCTTCCTCCAGGCAAGCTGGACAGCTGCACTAGTAGGTTTTTTAGTCATGGGTTGTAAGCCCCACCTGGCTAGATTTGTTTAGCAGACAGCTGGCAGAATGAAATAAAAAGAACAGGGACATACAAACTGCTTCCAAAACAAAAAGCCGAAAGAATACTTTTTGGACGCTTTAGCTTTCACTGAGTTTATTGGGTGTAGGTTTGGGGGAGATTCTTCCCTTCATTTTTACCTTCCCCCATCTCTCTGCACCCCAAAAATGTTATAAAAGCCAGAGCAATGCTGCAGGTTGCATTAGGCAGATCAAAAAGGAAGGGAAAAACCCCATCTCAGCCATTTGTTTTGTACATTTGCTCACATCTATGAATGTATATTTGCGCACACACACACACTCCTTCCCCCTCAATTATGGTTTACAATTCCCCAAGACTGACATTGGTTTTAAATTAACTTTTCTTATTCTTTTCTTTTTTTCTTTCTCTCTCTCTCTTTTTTTTTTTTTTTTTGGCAACTTTCTTCCTCTATTTTCTAAAGCCAACAAGATATATTTTCTTCATCTGGAATGTTCTTTCTAGCTTAAAGATAAGAAGGAGTTTAAAATTGTGGGAATGGCATCCCTCCTGCATCTGTTTCTCTCACAAACCTATCAAATATCTAATTTTTGGCATTACTGCTGGCTCCAACAGGGGATGACATAAACCAGCTTTGTGGTTACATGTTTCACTTTTAATCTCGTGAAAATGAAAATCAGTGCTGAAATGTCCCTTTACATGTGACAATGTGGGACTCTTTTCCAAAAACCAAAGGAAAGGGGCGTTCCCCTGGTTAAGCTTAATATACAGCATATGTATAAATTTGCTTTTAGTTCAGAGTTAGCTTGATCCTAGCAGAGGTATTTCAGGATATATATATATTTTTTATTTTGTTTCACTGCAGAGATTTTAAACAATTTAGAATGTATCGCAGTCACTACACAAAGGAGGATGCACAATAAACGCAAGATAGCAATCAGCAGATGAGCAGGCTGTTATGTGACAACAAATCTTCTGCAAGTAATATCATTTTCCACACAGCTATATGGTCACATTCCCGTAACATGTTTCTGTAGTTAGTGTGAAGGGAATCTGGTTTTTGCATGAGTTCTCTATTAAGAGCTAATGTAGTAATACTGTACGTACAACTGCAAACCAAGATGGCATGGATATTGTACTGACTGGGAAAACAGTATGAAAAAACCTCCACATGTTCAAAAATAAAATGTCTTGACCCTTTATGAAAAGGGAACATACGAGGAAAGGAATATTTAAGCCCACTGTATGACCAATACCTACTATGAAACCCATATGATCCAGGGTTAAAATAAGCCGAAGCTGGCCTGAAATGCAAGCCTGCTTTTATATTTGATGTAAATGTAGCAAATATTAGTGAGAGGAAGGCCCTGAAACAAATCTAAGCCATTGCTTAAGAAGCCTTCACCCTCCCAAGCAGCTACCTTCCTTGGCTGTCCTCCATACCTGCCTGTCCTCTGTTGAGTGTAGACTTCGTGGAGCCTGATGTGATACGTGTATTTCAGAGCCCTTGCTTTACCGAAGATGTTGATATCAATATCATATGTGTCAAACATTGGGGAAACCCAGTGTCTTCTTCAAGGTCTGAAGGTAGAGCCTGTCCACAGCTCATAAGGGCACAAACTTCATCTCTCAAAGGGTTACGGAGAGGGAAGTATAGGGCTCAAAGTGTCTTGCTGGCCAACCTGGTCTTTGCAGTAGCTTTCCACTTTGCATAATGTGCATTTTGTTAGCTAATTGCCCATCTATTTTCTTCAAAATTATACAACCACTCATCTTTAATGTCCTTCGTGTGACTCCACATGCCTGTCCTAGGTTCCCACTGAAAGCAGAAGTCACACTGGTTTTGTGTCTCCCTCATTTCTTGAATTAAATTTCTACAGGAGTTCATGCTGACCGAGATGAACCTGCAACTCAGCCAACTTCTTTAGTAAAGAAAATTGATTCTTGTTTACTTCTTTCAATAAAGAGAATCATGATGAATTTTAATAGGCCTACCCCCCACTGCTAGAAAATCTTCCTCCTTTGGCTGCATGAGCTTTGAAATACGTAAATCAGAAATAAGCCTGGATTTAAAGAAAAAGACGATGATAAAGAAATTCTGCAAGTTTGAAGCTCATCCTCAATTCTTGGCCAAATATCATTGGCTCTTCTTGTGTACCTTGCCCTGATAAACACTTGCTATACTATGAGAGACCCTGACTGTAAACTGATCTCTGCTTTTTAGCTGGACCACTAATGATGTCAAAAACAACTGAAAGCGTTTCATATCTATGTTGGAAAATTAACATAAGTCATTTCAACTCTGTTGAACAGACATATTTCACTACAGAGAGAAGTATTTCAAAAAAAAAAGACAAATGCAGAGGGAAAAGGGACATCAACTTTTAAAAATATTTCCTAGTATTACCATTCGTATGGCATAAACAAACAGGCAGAGCGCATGCATATTGGCCCCAGTCCTGCGATTTGGATGACAAGGGAGATCCTTTTGCCTAGGCAGTGCAAAACTAATTTCATTGCACTGGCACATAATGCAATATGATTGCTCCCTCAGTTTTATATTACAAGGTCACTGGAGCAAAAATTTTTGTGGTTTGTACAGTACCAAGCACTCCAAGAAAGCTTATTATATAATGATGCTATATTTAGTATAAATAATCCCATACCTAGTATATAATATGAGGAAAAGCAGTTTATCCGTCTGACGTAGCAACCATGCAAAAATGTAAAGGACAGACTGCAGAATAGTAACTTTTGATAAGGAAGTCTTGCTCATTTTTTTAGAGTATGAAAATGATTTTTGTTTCTCAAGGACTCACAAACATTTGGAAACTTTAAAATGAAGTAGTTCCATACATTATATATACATATATATGTATATATATAATCTTCACGCATCAAAGAACTGAATCCAGGATTCAATTTTTAACAATTCTGACAAAAAAAATGTTACAATCTGTCTAAACCATGAAATACCTCAACCCTATTAGCGCTAAACTGTTGATCACTTAAATAAGCGATACATTGGCTCTTCCATTGGACATTGCATCCCAGAGCTCGGCTGCAGTGCTCACTTCAGCCTTCCCCAAAGCAGTACAAGTTTGAAACTTCAAAAATAAAGATTTCAAATACCATAGTTGATTCTACTCCACTTCAGAATAGCTCTACTCAACGTTATAAAAAAAAAAAAAATAACTTTTTTCCATAAAGATGCTTTCAAAATTATTATAGAAACTCAGTCAACACATTTACTTACCAAACACAAGCCTATAAAAATAGAGTGTGTACCCATAACTGCCTCAATAAAGGCAAATGTTTTCTTTTTTTCTTTTTTTCCTGCCTCTCTTTAAAGGTTATACAAGAACAACAAACTTTTTTCAATTCTATTTTTTCCCCACTGTAAGCAGAGAGTTTTATCTGACAACAACAAGTGGGATCAACATCTCCAGCACCTGTATTTTCTGAGAGTCCATAAAACAAGTACCAATTCAATTCTGCATATGCGGTCTAGAGTTATCTCAGCCCCAACTGATGTGACTTTGGAACCAAAGTATTCTGGCTTTTATTTTATTTGTAACTCACATGCTTAATATTGATACAGTTGTACAGCTCAATTATTGGGAACAAGCAGTACCAGGCAGTTAATAATACCAGGAACTAAGATATCAAGTATACACACCGCACCAGACTTTAGGACTAGTGTATTGGTGAGATTACTCAACCATAATTACTTAAATACTTGGAAAAATTCATCCTACATCTTTGTTGGCTACGTTTTACCCCAGGTGACGCTGAAAAAAGGGCAAAATATCCTTCATTTTGAAATACCTTTCCATGTTTTTTAGATTAATCATTTGTTCAGTAGAAGTAAGTAACATAAGATGACATTTCACCGTCATTAGGATGAGTGTCAATATTCTTGTAAAACTAACACACACATAAAAAAAAAAAATCCAAACAGTACACTATCAAAATATAATGAATTACGGTAATCTTGATTTTAAAAATACAAAGGCTCCTCTGTCCAGCTAAACTGCTCATGTTCAAAGTCGGCACATATCTTGTTGAACTGACTCCTCTAGCAGCTCCGTCCCACAATTTTACCCAAACAGCACTTGGCGATCCACAGTCCTACTTTGGTGCACCTCATAACCAGCACCAGGAGACCCAGGTCAACCACTGGAATTTACTCATCCCAAAAAAAGAGCATGCACAAGGATGCAGGATTGCATGCATGGGCACATAACTCTGTCACCAACCTAGACAGTATATGTGGGTGAAACACAAAGCAGCTCTTCTCAGCAGAGCTGTCCACGTGCACGGCTCTGGCACCAGGGTCCGTTTGAAGGCAGCACCCATATCAATGCTGTAATGAGAGTCAAATCCCATGTAATTTACACATTAAAAGGAGAGAGCAATGCATGAAAAAATCAGTTTGGCTAATGAAAAAAATCAGTTTGTCTAATGAAATTAAAGTCCCTAATCAAATATTGGCAGGAAAGATATTTAGAAACTCTCCTAATGTCATCCAGCTAATTCTCCCCTCTTCCAACTTGAAGAGAAAGTGGTTGACTGTTTTATTCCCCGCTGAACCTCCCACCCTCAAATCACCAGAAAGATCCTGTACTGAAGAACATAATTAAGGCAGATTAGGGCAGATTTAGCTGTCAGCTATACTATATAGCACAGGTAATTCCTTTTACTTCAGAAGCTGCACAACAGCCCAGATAGGTAACATGCCAACAGGAGAGACTTTCTGAGAAGGCCTCCTCTTCAGAAACAGTTTTCTGTAATGGTACCCCCATAACAAAACAAATTTCAAAGCACATACTGTCAAAGTACAGGAGAACCTGTACTGCTGGATCTCTGCCCCTCTAGGTTCACTTGCACTGGTCAGGAAAAAAAATCAACCTAGTAAAAAGCTGGGATTGATGTGTTCAATAAAGCATCACTTTTCCCATCACCCACCTCTGTAAATACCCTCCTTAGGTCTTGTCTTGCCCATCTGCCTTCTCCTGTTTTTGTCTTTCTTTCCTCCCTACTTCTGGTCACTTTCCTTGATGATATCACCCCAGACTCTCTTCAGGTTCCTAGCTGCAAGCCCACAGCCACGAGCCACCCTTCTGATCTGCACCCCAATGCTAAAGCCAGCACTGGCCCACACCAAGTACTTGTCAAATTACAACCCAAACAGCATTCTACTTTTCATTCCTCTTCCCATTTTTCATTCTTGTGCTTCCCCTTTCTCCTTTTCATTTTCATATTGCCTTGGTTTTAGGTGTGAAACACTGTGAAGCAAAGCAGGACAGGATTTTTGTGCTCAGTTCTGGTGAGGGCCTCATCCAGAACAACATGACCAAAAAAACAAAACAACAACAACAACAAAAAAAACAAACAACCCAACAGCTACCATACAAATGAAAGAGTTGAATGCCTTATCAATGTCTTCATCTGTGTAGAACACTTTTCCTAAAGGAGAAATTTCCTCAGATATTCAGCACATGACTATCTTTATTCATTACTCAACATTACTTCTGTTTTTCTCATGTTTGAAATAGTTCTAATGCAACAAACTTCCAAGGCAGGTATCATTTTGTTTTAACAGAAGGTAACGTAGATTTCTATAAATAAATTACTGCTGATTCCCAAGGGGTGAAAACCTGAACATATGAGAAACTTCACCAATGAGAATATCAGGCACTGCTGTCCACCAGGATTAGGAAATCCATTAAGTTCATTGCACAAGGCCACGCAACGACATGCAAAATATTCCTACAAGAAGAACTGGGAGATGAAGAGGTCAAACAAAAGAATAAATAAGGAGTTGTCATTGACAGTCGTAGCTAGCACCATCTTGCTGAGCAATGCTTTATCAGTAGGCTGCAGTTCTGATGATGGCCTTTTATTGTTTTTTGTGGTAACGCTTTATTTTAAGTATCTTATCATTATGAATTCATTTAGTATTGATTGTAGTGGCTCTGATCATAAAGAATTAATTTGGCATGCCATGAATGTCATATGCATTCATATAAAAAAAAAAACTGCTTCAATTCAAGATTAATTAATACAGGGAAATGTTATTGCTTTTGTAATATCACCATCATAACACGTCTAATTTTTTCCAGTAGTTCGGATGCCCGCTCTCAGTACTTTCAGCAGAGTTTCTTGATTCTTACACAAGTTTTTCAAAGAGTAATTAAAAGCCTGCTTTATTTTGTTGCATTAAGGTTTAAAACACTTGCAGAGCATCTATTGGTCCAAAAATCTCATGTCTTCATTGCAATAACTGCTATAGATTTTCCTACCTATTTGACAACACTGGAACAAGCAAACATAATTTAAAGCTTGAATTTCTCACTAGACAAACAAAAGGCCTGTGTCTTGAGACAGAACAAGCAATCGCAGAAGGGATTACCTGTGACTTCAAGCCCTCAGTAGAAATGTCAAAATACACTTAGAGCAAATTGAGCCTTGACTAAAAGCAGGTATGTGCGCTTTGGCCACGATGTCTCATTGCATCTGTTACAGGCAATGTGTCATCCATGTCTCCATCCAGCTGCTTCTGACTGTGATGCAACATGACACAGTTTGATAACAAAAGGATGTAATACACCATAATGACTCCAGGCAGGCAATTGCATTGCGATGGGGTGAGCTGTCATGTAGTAGCAGGTGACATACCTCTTCAATCAGTCATGGGCTAATCGCTAAGGCCTCCAGTTTCAGTTCACTTTGGAAAAAATCCTAAAGTCTTGATGATTATTTTCTTCTGAACATTTCATTATTGCATCCTGCTACACTTACCCTGGCTACCCTCCCCTTGTGCTAAATTTCCAGGTAGTGGCTGAGGCCATACCAACGCCAACCAACCCACAAAGGAACACCTGGTATGCAGGCTGGGCACAAAGTGATCCTCTTTCCTGGGGAACATTTATGCATTCACCCTTAAAAATTAACAAAGAGAATGCTGTGAAGGTAAGAGGCTATTCTTTATTTGTGCTATGGGAAGCAATAATGGAGATTTACACTTCTTCAATACAGCAAAGGATTTCCCAGAATGCTGACTAACTGAACTTCTCTGTACTTTATTGATGTACCAACGCACTGAAAACACAGTTTATTAATAAATAGCTCTGTTAAAGATGTAGAGGGAGCTTGGAGGAGGATGGAGTCTACAAGAAGCAACAGGGGGAAAAAATGCTGACTGAAGAAACATGATCAGGAGATTAACTTTGGGAATCGGGAGGGAAATTTAAGCGCCTAGGGAAAACCCTGAGGAGTGTGGGGAGATCTATGGGAGGTCTGCGCCTGCAGAATGCTTCCCCTCCTGTTTCTGATTTGCTCAGCTTTAACCATCCTGCCATTTAATTAATTTCCTTTGTAAGGAATATCACAGATGTAAAAATCAGCATCTAAAATAAATAAATGAAATCCCTGGGGCATACGTGCAGAGCGTCAGACCCAGGTTGCATGGCAAAGACCACTGAAGGAGAGGACATGCAGAGCCACCATTTTACCAGTGGACTTCCATTTACTTGCATCTCAGTGCTGGTGCTCAGCTCCCATCTCTCAGCAGGACATTGAGCCAGGCAAGAAAAAATAGCAGGGAAACACGTCCCTCGCATCTTCCCTTTCAACTTCAGCAGTGCAGGGAAGCATAGCAACGTGCAGCAGATGTGCTGAGACCACAGCAATCTCTTCCTCATGATTACAGTTGGTTATACCTGGGGACGTGCAATTTAATTCAGACATAAATGTGCAAAGGAGAGTGGTACTAAAGTAAAATAAGTGGTGCTAAAGGCTTTGTTCCGTCTAAAGTAATACAATGTTTTATTTTGCTAGACCTGGCTCACACATAAAGAAAAGCAGCACAGTGATACTCTGATGAGTACTACAAAGTAAATGTATTTTGTCTCAGTGTCATTGTCATAAATATCATGAAATTTCTTATTTGAAGTTGGAAACTAATGATTCTTTCTCCTTAACGTGCAACAGTGGCTCTGCACCCTATTGTTTCCTACCATTTGAGAATGCCCAAAGATGTCATTAGAACTTCATGCATCAATATTAAACAGTTGACTAAATGAGCAGCTATCTCAGATTCTGAATAGTGTACTTCTATTTTTTTAAATTCATTTATCAGTAACTAGGTGTAGTCAATTGCTCTCCAGTATTGATCACAATATCTATAGCAGTCACAGAGTACCTTTGCTGAAGGTCATTCTAAGGTCGAGTTATGATCAATATGAATTGACTGTCTGCAAATAAATTTAAGTAGCTGACATAACTGAAAGGAGTATCTATTTAAAATTAAGGTGGAACATGTGTCCCTGTGTTAGAACTGCTCGTGGTCTTTATAAGCACAGAGAAGGTACAGGCAGGCTGAATGAGCTCCATCAGTTCAGCAGTTTTTCATACAATTAGAGGTAGATAACTGTGGATATAGTCCTAAAAATGTTTACTTGCAAGGAAAAATAAAAACCACAGTCTTCAATCTTGTCTATATTACGCTAACTTGGGATCAGACCCATTGCATTTAAAGTAAATTATCCAATATTAACAATAGACTCATGCAGGATCTCTGTTGCAACTTCAGAGTAGGAACTTCCAGCAGGAAATGTGAAGTTCCTACTATGGGATCTCTAGAGAATCCAGGTCACAATTCTTCAACATCAATACCTACACTTTGTTCTTCAGATCCTACTTAGACATCCACAAAACCTGCATTTTTGAGACAAATGGGTTCCTCCTGGTTTTAACACTTGTTACCAGGCAGCCATATTAACATACATTAAATGGAAGCCAATGGTCTAAAATTTGTTTTCTTTTTTTAAATTCAATAATTTCTACAGTCTCTATTGAAATTTCAGAGAACAGAAATCTGAAGATTGTACAGTTTCTGGAAGAAAATAAAGAATGCTAGTGGAATTAGTGTATTAAACTGAAATGAGGTCACACAAAATTAGCCACGAGTGGCATGTCCCAGGTAGGACAGAGTGGTTTGGCTCTGGGAGAAGACCTGTGATCGGGTCACTGGCCACTGGATGTCACTGCTGCCTACCCAAAGGTAGCCTACAACGCACTTATGTGACTGTAAAAATTGTGGCTGTAGGAAGCAGTTTTGCTGGAAACGTTCCACGTAGTTAGGCAATTTCTAATTTCAGAAAAATAGGCTCATAAAGCTCAAGAAGGCAATACCCAACTTCAAGAGTAATTAGTTTCATTTGTTTGATTCAGCCTTCGCTGAATGAGAAACACTAATAAAGAGTAAGTCTGAGGGTCGCAAGTAGTTTCAGAAAGTTGCAGCCATTGTTCTTTTAAAAAAAGATATCTTTAACAGAAGCATTGCTTTTCTGATATCATTTGAAAGGACAAAAACAAGCCCTCACCATGAGCATCCTCCTTTTATTTCTATCAGTCTATACCTTCAGGAAGAGTACATTAGTTTGGCTTGCCTAAAGGAAATGCCATTGCTGTTCCCATCCACTGTAACCAACTACTCAGCACAAGCCCCACTGAATCAAAAACAATCTGACCAGTACCTAGGAAAGATATGACCTACATCTGAGAAAAAAAAAAAAATCTTAAATTATTTTCTATATTTAGACTATAGAGTCTAAATTATTATTGTTGTAATTAATTGAAGCCATTCATCTCAGTTCTTCACATTAGTGCAGCAGCTCTACGGGTGGGATTTATGTGAGCAAATGCAGATGTCTATCTTGCAGACATCTGAGCCAGGCTCTTCTCACATTCAGGCTAGAAAAAGAGATACCATTAATGTGGGATTAACCTCATCCGAAAGCAGATATAAAATCAGGCCAGATTTTAAAGGATCTATTTCTCCTTCTTGGCTTAAAGGAAGCCCAAAATGGCTAGCCCTGATCTAGACAACTAAAGTCAGGTGAGCTCACAGGAAAAAGGGACATTTCAAGTGTTTGAAGTAGGAGAACCAGTACAGCTCCTCTTAAACCCAGAGCTCTGTGTTAAACTGCACCTCGAGAAGGGTGGCCTTAAGCCTTCCCATGAGACACCCTAGAAGAAGGAGCTGAGAGCAGAAGAAGGGCTGTCGATAGTTTGAGGCTTCCCAAGAGAGGTTAGCCCTCACAGACTGCTTGTGCAGTCTACAAGGTCTTTGTTAGCTCCTACTCAGAGCTACATGTTTTAAACCTTCCTGGGCGGCTTTTCTCATAGCTAAGCGTGATGAACCCGACCACGAAGAGGCTGGACAAGCACCAGACCTCATGCAGGAGGGAGCATGGGAATGCACAGAGCAGACAAGGCAGCAGGAGCAACTTTTCCTGGCAATAATGAGCCTCCAGGCCAGATCAGCCATTTCAAAAACCGTGACGATGCAGCGCACTGGGGGGAGAGGCTATCCAACTAGGCAGTGCCTCTCCTCAGGGTTCCCTGTATGCCAGTTCCAGCCCTATTTTGGCATTCAAACCCTACTTTAAGACTTCAGGCATTTCATAAATTTGAGTCCCAGCTGCACTTCATGCTTCACTGACACCTCAAGATGGATTTTCTGGTTGGTGAAAATGACATTGTGTTAGAAGAACTCACACAAGATAATGTAAATCCCACCTTATCCAAGAAACAACTGGTTCCCTTCAAACAGGGCAGTTCTTTGTACGCACTGCAAATCCAATGCCCACGTAGCTTCTGCTCCCCTTATCCTCTTCCCCTTCTGATCCCATATACACACACACAGGAAATTCAGAGGTGTATTAGGTGATACACAGCTAAAACCTAGAAATAACGGCTCTGTTATGGGAAGAAACAACACGGTAGCAACTTTGTTTTGAGGCATCAAAGCATACCACTCGATCCAGCTCAGATGCTAGAAGCACAGGATTTACATGGACAGTACCTGTACCTCTACCCTCTCTCTTTTACAGTAGTTTGGCCAATGAGATCACTTGAAGCGAGGTGTACAAAGGAAGTATTAGTGACAGGTTGCTGCCTTGTCACACGGAGAAGCATTACCAACGAGGCCTTCTGGGAGAAGTCTTTCATCTTTAACTGAGATATTAGAGGGCTTTCCTAATAAAAAGATACATCATCCATTAGCCTATATATATAACCCAAATGACATCTTCACAAAGTGTAGCAGTCTTGGGGCCCAAGCCATCCAAGAAGCAATTACAAAATCAATAACACATGCTGTGGTGATTACATTTGATTAGAGACAGCATAGGAAAAAAAAAGGAAAAAAAAAAAAAAAGGCAATATTCACCTACTCCCCTATTCTTAAAATGTAACTCTTCATTGTAAAGGTTTCCTCCTTGTACATGAAGGAAATCAGTCTGATACACTGGTTGTGATGAACACAGATCAAGAGCTTGACCGCTAAATTTAGGGAAAATGTGAGTCTGTAGTCAGACTGTGAGATGAAGCCTTCTTCTTTATCACTGGGACAAAATCCTACGCATCGCTTTACAATTTGGACGCAGAACCACATATGGTTAAAGTTTGAAGCCATCCCTCATCAACAACTGATCGTTTTTTGTATTATATACACATACAAAAAAAAAAAAAAAAAAAAAAAAAACCTTAAAATCTAAGTCATCTATTTATTGATGGTTGACCACTGTTGTGAATAACCCTACTGGAAGTTGATGAATGGCTTAATGTAATGAATATAACTCAGCAGATTATGGCTTACTCTAAGGAAAAAGTTCTAATAAAGTTTCCAGTACTTTAAGGATTTGATAGGGCCTAGACTAGTCTAGGCTGTTCTGCTTTAATGTTAAATAAATACATATTTTAAAACTTTGCAATGAAAGCTTACAGCTTAGGTAGTCCATTAACAAAACAAGAGAAGAAGTAGAAATAGAAAACAGGGAGTGCAGCCATGGTTAGAGACAGAAAGGGAGTTTTATTAATATTTTATCCCTCCCTAAGCAGGGGCTGGGGCTCATAAAACCCCATTCAATAGCTACTACATTCAACAACAACAAATGCTTACTTGCAGATTTTTGACCAAGTCCATTGAGAAAACATTATTTGCTCAGTGAGGCACTTGCATTTTAGTTTGCTCCCAGTTTCAGGGAGTGGCCCACACCGTACCCTCAACAGCTAAGGTTCACCAGCTCCCTCAGTCAGGCCACAGGGATCTGAGAGGAAATCTGTTGGCAAGTCCCTATCTCCCACCATGCTCATGGGCATGCAGAAAGTATAGCTAACATCATCCACCCCCAAGATGAATCCAGGAGGCTCCTGGGATGAGGGCTGTGCTGACACAATGCAGCCATGACATGCAGGAGGGAAACTGAATAAATATTTTACTTCACTGTCTAAAGACTTAGTAGGTAATTTGTGCTCTTTGTCTAAAACGCATCTTTTAAAGATAAAAATTAAGCAGCTTGTTATGCAGTCGCTAATCAAGCAAACACCTCATGCTCAAATATTTAAAGGAGTCCTTTTGTTTATTTTTGCTGTCTCCAGTGGGCTATTTGCTTGAGTCAAGACTGCCAGATTTGGTCCCATGGAACTCGATCTAAATAAACTGCAGGAAGTGAATGGGAAAGAAATCGTGTATTGTTCCCTCATTGCTTGAATTGCTTGAACTGCATTCAGGTAGTCTGACCTCTGTAAACATCTGTTAGCATGCACAGAGCTCGTGTTCCTACAGCCTGCAAAACGCAAACGCAATATTAAAAGCATAAAGATTCTCTCCCTTCTGAAAGTAAGTTTCCACCTTAAATAAATTAAATTGTGTTGCAGCAGTAGCTAAGGTGGTCAATGCAATTAAATTCAAAACCTGAATGTATTGAACTTTCTGCAATTATACATGGGTCATCTCTGGACAATATGTTGGCCATCTGGTAGCATCTGTGCTGTTCCCACTAATAGAGTTCCTGCTGTGGCTCCAGGCCATGACAGGCAGCACTAAGCAGGTCACATGTTGTGTCTTTCAGCCATATTTAGGTCACAGTTTTGGGGGATGCAGGAATAATCTCGTTGCACAAAGGCAGCGAAAATGAATAACCCCTCTCAGGTATTTTGTGCGTGCAAAAAGTTAAAGGAATACTTTTCAGGATTTTGCCTGCTACTCCGCCCAAGGATTAAGAGCAAATTGCTGAAGTCAAGACAACTATTGCATTTAGAACTGTAAAACTCACCCAGACATCTCTTTTCTCATCTCTTTCATAAGGCTCTCACAAACATAGGAACTGTTTGCTGGCCTGAAAAAATTAATACTGAAAACAACAGTCCCACTCCCCTCCCTCTTTTTATTTTTTTTAAATGACTACCTTTTGTCTTCTATTTTGTTCACAAAGAGGTGTTCTTGAATAACCCTGATTAGTGCCTGCGCTATGAGAACAACTCCTCAAATTCTGAGCAGGCCTAAAGCAAGGGGGAAGGGAGAAACAAATAGTTTTGCAGTACGTCTACTAAACCAAATGGCTTTCATGACATGCATTTTGCCACAAGCCATTTTAGAGGGCAGAGTAATGCAAAATCAGTCTGGTTATCCAAAACAGTATCACTTTTCCAACATAGAAAATGGTCCCCAACATGTCCTACATTGTACCTGCACCCAACAATGGCTTTATGAGAAGTGCACAGAGTCATGGGTACTAACGGTACAACGTTCTAAAATAATGCACTGCTGATGTATTTGCTGCAAAATTAATCTAATATGGATTTAAAAAACAATGTGCTCTGTCTCTTGACCAACATAAGCAATTTCAGTTTGACATCAATTAGTGAGTAGCTTTTACTCTTATAGACATATTTATAATGGAAAGGAGTGCATTTAGGCTTTAAGGTCCTGCCAACTAATCAATTTGATGAACTAATTGATAATAAATGTTAATTGACAACTAACAGCAGTCAATTAATTGCATTTCAAATGCAGCTCCAGGAAGCTGAGTTGAACATTATTCTACCTCCAGCTACTCAAATAATAGCTCAGCAATGACTTTGCAACAGGCTTCAAAGGTCAACATGGGCTACTTTCCTATTTGTCATAAGATCAGGGAACATGTGTTCATAAAAGGCAATGACCTGTGCACATGCCTGGTTTGCACTGTAATTCCAATAGGATGGCTGTTCCCAGTGCTTATCAACACCCCATTCATAACGCTGCGCCGCACCACAGCTGTATCAGCACTTTCTCCATAAAACTCCATGTTCAGACTTAAATTTCTCTTGGGGTGACACATGGGAGTCAGGTCCTCCACTCTGAAGGGACATTTCTTTGGGTAAAGCTGATATTAATCAACAGGTTGGGTTGTTGTGAGTGCGTGTGTAGGATGTCAAGAAAGAGATCCCTTTCCTGGCCGGGCTTCATTTCCTTGAAATGTTTTGTGCAGCTTACAGTTCTTTATAACAAATCCCTTTGAAGGAAACATTTTGGCCTGTTAGCAGCAACGAAGGGCAGAGCATTAATTAGATAACAGTGTGCACAGGTAGGATGATTTCTGGTATTTGCCACCTGAATGTATTTTGATAAACTCCCAACTGAAAAGAGAAAGGGAACAAAAGTGGTTTTGTGTCATGTTTCACCCAGACCTCAAAGGCTCTGACATAGATAGGCCATGCAGATGCATGCACTGAAAACATATTTGGGATTTCACACAGCATACATATTCAAACTGCTTAATATTTTCCCATGCTTGCTTTCCAGCCTTGCCTTGCTTGCACCTTGCCTACCCCATCTGCACAGCTGTGCAGCCGTTCTCAGCCTCTTTAATTTCCTTCATCACGTCCCCTTCAGAACATCATCTGTTCCCTCACCTTAAACTGCCACAGTAAGACAATGTTTTCAAATCCCATCTTTCTACACGCTATATTTTAACCACTTTATTACAAGTTCTCCCTTTTCACACAGAGAGGTGGTGGAAACCCTGACCCAGGAGATACTCAAGGTCAGGCTGGATGGGGATCCGAGCTGTGGGTTCCTCTTCATTGAGGGAAAGTGGACCAGATGGCCTTTAAAACTCCCTTCCAACTCATACGATTCTATGAAAAGGAGGCTACTGGAAGAACCCATGAGGCCCACAAAGCCATTAACCTTTGCCTACACCCCTGGACTCTGCCAATAGGCCCTTTCACCCAAACTAAGTACTTACAACTAAAATGCCTAGTGGACATTAAAAATAATAATAAAATCAGCAGGGTTCCTGATATTTTTCTAGGACAGATCCCTCAATGTTACAGTGACCCTTATCTCTTCTGAATTACTGTCTGGTGAACCCGCACCTCAACTGCATTGCACCACTAATCCAGCTGAGGGATAGGACCAGGAGAGCTACACGCTGGTAAGACTACAGCGACCGTGGTGGTCTTGTGACTCCAAGCTCCTTGTGAGGAGGTACAGATAGTGCTCAGCTGATTGGTATCTAGCAGAAATAAATATATAGGTGAAGAGCAGCTGGCCTCAGCTCAATGTGAGATAAAGAAATGGCAAGAAATAGGGAAACTGTCAGAAGCAATAATTTCACTTCTACAGAATGCTGTTCATTTAAGAGTGCACAGGATGGTTCTTGCTCTTGGATCCAAGTCATTTCCTTGGAGCTGGCAAAATCAGCCAGATATAGTGCAGATTTTGGCTATCAGGGCAGACTGAATTTCTTTCTACATTCAGAAGCTGTTATAATTTCTCTCCCTCCATCGAAAAGTGCCACAGTAACAACACCTCCACTGCAGAGGCATCATGGACTCATTGCAGGGAGCTCTGAACACCCACACCAGGCTCAGCCCTGCGATTCAGTCCCAGATCCAACAACCCCCACATGCTCTTCGTGCAGCTTCACCCAGCCAGAACTGAGCAGTAGCAAGGCCATCTTCACAGAAAGACTCTAGCCATAGAGATCTGCCTTTGCAATAACCAAAATTTTGCTGATTTTATCTTGTCTGAAGACAGAAAAATAAATATAAATACACATATATATTAGGCTGGAGATCATACCTTTAAAAAACAGACTTTTCTGTGGGGCTCCAGCTTCTCCAAAAGAATTGCACAGTCTTTTGCACCATGTATAGCAGCAAGCACAGCAGCAACAGAAGCTCTGTATGAGTGCTACCTTCCTTCCAAACTGTGACCTGCCAGTAATTTTCCTTCCCTAAGATTTCCATCCTGCCATGACAGATAAAATGGCAAGGTCTACCATTCCTAATCGCTGGCTGCAGCTCCTACTGAATTCCAATACCATGCACAGTTTAGTTATGGACTTTAGGCTGCAATTCATAGCCAAGCCATGGAGGAGATTTAATTCAATAGTATCTGGGGTCATAGGAAAAGGGTGCCAAGAGCAGCAGACCCTGTAGGAAGATATCCTGAGAAAGATGCTAACTAGAGGCAATTATACTGGATGCTTTTGTGGGAGCTCACAGGAACACCAGGAGGAGAATCAAAGCCCTCCAGGAGACTTAATGTGCTAGAGAGATGTAAAGGGTGATGGCTGCAGGGTGGGCTGGAGAAGGGCGGCCCTGTATTTCAAACTGCTCACCTGAAAACAAAAGCTGGTCAAAACTGGCTTGTGCTGGAGAAACACGAAAGGGTGATCCAAAAAACGTCTTTCGTGCCTTTTCCACGGCTGTTGGCCCAACCCCAGTGAGACAGAAAGGAGGACCAGCTCTGGGCTGATGGTTTTCTGCACAAAAGCAGAACACTGTGGGTGGCTCAGGAGCAACACCATCACCTACAGCTCATTGTGCTATGCTCCCTGGTTCACACAGAAAGGTTTTCAGTGGAGCTTTTACTGTAATGTCGGAAGTCATTTGTTTTATACCATGACACAGACCCCGCATTAAAGCTATCACTGCCAGGCGTCCCTGTGAACGTAACTATTTTTATGGACCAAATGTTGTGGGTCAATGTTTTAACACAGGCTTGTTCCACAGTATATTGCTCAGCAAAGTGTCCCTCCACTGCAGGCGTTTAATAGGCTGTCTGCTATTTAGCCCATTACTACAACTCTGCTCTCTCTCTCTCTGCTTTATTAAAGCCCAGAGAGTCGACGGGATGCCCATGGGTGGTGTGTGGCTCAGAGGGTTTTACAGTGCGAGCTGCAAATCCTCCAGTTCAAGGCAAAGGATGCTCATGAGCATGCCGGTCCCTCCACCATGCCAATAACTCCCTCCCAGGGACAAACAACAAAAGCATCCCCATTGACTTTTTTTTTTTTTTTTTTTTTTTTTTTTTTACATAACACCACTGTCCTAGATTTTTCATGGCAAACTGTCAAAGAAATACTTTGCTTGCCTTGGGCAGAGTTTGTCACCCTGGTGTCTGGGTGATGGGCCCCATCCCCAAGGCTTCCTCTTTAGGCGAGCTGCCAGAGGAGGGTGCTCTGTGGTTAGACCAAACCCTCCAAATGGGAGAGGCAGAGAAAGCAGAAGACTGGGAATCCTCTTTACATCTTCAGGAAAAAAACTCTGGTGCACGATTTTCTTTCCTCCCTCCCCCCCCCCCCACTTCTTTTTTTTTTGTCTCTCATTCTGCCACTCTCTGGTTCTCTCACAATGGCAACAACAATGATCTTGTCTAAATGATTTCACAGACTATTATTCAGGCACTCAACTTTTAACATTTCCATTTTGTCATTTTGTTGCTACACAAAAGGTGCACTTCTCCAGTATAATGTTCTGAGAATTATGTCAATGAGCAATAATGGCTTTTAACATTAACTTGATCATTAACAACTACATTATCTGTGGCATTATCAGCACCTCAGTCTATTGTGTAATATTACAGTACAGATTTTGGAAATGAAGGCCTGGTCTAAGCAAAAGTTCCTTGGATTACACTATGATTTTCTTGTAATTGAAAGGTTGTAAAACACTTATAGCTTTCTGTGAACACTTCAATCACTGCAAATTTGGTTTATGTCAGCTTGTCTTACCTCTAGAAGTGAGTGGTAAAATATTGTTCTAAACTGATCAGAGAGCACCCAGACAGGGAGCTGAATTAGGCCATCTTCAGAAGTTTAGTTAAACTAGCACAGGCTGCAGAGCAATGCCAGCCAAGAGCACCTATTGGGGAAGCTGCTGAAATACAGAGCCATCCCCATGTTGCATTTTTACCTCAGGTTTACTCGATCTGTTTCACAGATATACCAACAGAAGTGATGCAGATGTTAACAATTTTATATTGCTAGACAGAGGGGTGCCAGTTTTAATTTGTCCTTGACAAAGAGTCAAAGGTAGCATGTGAGGTGCCAGTTCATTCTGCGTGTTTCCTAAATGAAATTGCCCTATGTTTCACCTCTGCACATCCTTGTTGTTGGCAATAAATCCCATGGACTACAGCCCTTGTTATGAGTGCATGTTCTCAGATACAACCTTTTTTGGGAGAGAAGGTGCAGCACATCTAACTCCTTTTACAGAACTAATGCTTTAACTGATGGGAAAGCCCTTATCGCTCCACATGGGATACATCTATTGATTTTAATTGAACTATGCTGATTTACCCCGACCAATCACCTGCCCAACTCCCCACACTTCCCTAGAAGTCTCTCATTAGGACCTCAGACATGAACCTTATGATCACTCATTAACCAGGACACAACTACCCCACTCTCCTGACCACTTCCTTGCAAATAGGAAAATAGCAAAGCCATTGGTAGCAAAGACACCATCCCAAGGTCACACACGAGTCAAAGGCCAAAACTAGAACTAACCAAAAGTTAGTTCTACCAGTTCTCACACATGCACTCTAACTACTTGATCATGGCTGTCCATGTCTCCCCCAGCAAACAACCACACCATCGCTACCCTGCTGTGGGCTACTTCTAATTGGTCCAGGCTTGCTAAAAACAAATAAAAGGGAAAAGATCCTAAAATCCAACGTTGTGTTCTTGAGAACCAATGGCCATGGAGCAGGGTACACTGCACAGAGCATGAAGGGGTGCTCTTTTTTTTTTTTTTTTCTTTTTTTTCTTCTTCTTTTAAGGATAATGAGGTGTTGCCTCATGGCAAAAAGCCTGCTAAAGGGAGGACATTCAATTTCTACTTTCTTTGGTATGGCCCTGATGTAGCCCAATCACAGCGAACAATGGGAACAACAGTCACCACTGCTCCCACTGATACAGAAACCTGCAGTTTTGGAGGGGACAGGAATTTTGTGGATGCAGAGTGCTGGGCTAATGCAGTCAGGAGCTGAATATCAATAAAAATATTAATTTAGCTCCATGAGTAAATAATTTCATTCCAGTAACAGTTGCAATAATAACAATAATGAAAACAATCTCAGAGACTCAGAGAAGCATTAGAAAGATGCAACATTCAATTTGCAGAGTTAGTTAAGCTAAGTCTTAGATAAAAGAAATATTTTTAAGATAATTATAAGATATTTATTGGGAAATTCTTGACTCATTCTTCAGGCAGTTCCATAGGGCATGGTGGGTATTTTTGGATGTTACCATGGTTCCTGATGTTCACAAGAAACATCTCTGACTACAGGCTGGGAGATGTGCTGCAGTGTCCTTTTGGAGCAGCAAGTAGTTCAAGTCTGGGACTATAAAGGCCTTCATCAAAAATGGGAAGTACCAGGAACCTAGTAAGCATGGGTCAACCACAGCTTCTTCCATTTAGGGACAATTCATGCAACCACTTGGAACAAGACCAGATCTCTTCCAGAACCTCATGAACAAGCACAAAAAGACACAAGTGTGATGAAGAGCACAAACACCTTTTCAGCTCATGAGCATATATGAGTCCTACCAGTGTGACAAGCTGTGGCTGTCTGTACAGGCCAAGAGCTGGCTTGGGTAGTTTAACAACTAACACTGTGCTGGAAGACACACACTCAGGTATTTCACTTCAAAAATCGTGGTTACTTCTAAAACTGAAGCTTTGTTTTGAGCACTTGAAATACCATGCCTTTGTCAATAACTTTTTTCTGTAATTCCATTACCACAAATCACAGGATTGCTAAATCCCCCCCAGACCAGGAGATCACAACTTGACTTGGTTTTCAATAACATTCATCCATTTTCCACACTCAACAATGTGAGCTACCTACAATATCTCAGCTGCAAACCCAGGCACAAAGCCTGTAAAAATGCACTACCCTAACATATTCACTATTTCAACCAATTTTAGTCCAGGAACAATCAAAGGAAATGAGAAGGAAAGCATAAGAGGTTTCACGCAAGCTGTTCCTGTTTAAGGACAGAAGTTTTAGCTCAAAACCAGCATAATTGTGATGTCATTGAATGCAGCAAAAGCTGCAGGCGAGCAGAGCGCTTTCATTGTAATACCACTACTAAAGGCATATTTGAAACACTATAGCATCTTCAGATTATAATTATAACTGTTTGTTGTTCGTGTGGCTTCAAAGATAATAGAAGTTGTTCATAAAGTTTACATGATGCCGGTGTGCTGCATACAAAATATAAACTCAGTGTCACAGGCAAAATACTCTCAACATGAAACCTGCAGACCATCAAGCAATTATTTAATGTTATTGTGACCAGCAATTAAAAATAGAGCAACAGAGATACAACCCCAAAATCGTTAGGCCTACTCAGATAAACCGAGACAGACTTGCCTTGACTCGCAGCATAGAATTTTGGCACCTGGAGAAACAACCAACTCAAAAAGCATTGCATGGCCTCGTTAGCACTCCCCAACACAGGTCCACCAGGATGGAAGAAAAACACCAGTGAAAGAGAGGAAAAGCAATAATAAAAATATATTAAAGCACTCACTGTGAATGCCTCCCTTCTCCCAGTCCTTCTGAGCTGGCATTGTGTGGTGCTCCTCAGTCACTGCAGGGAAGTCCCAGCTGTGCATCTCTCACAGGTGTTCCAGATGTACATCAGGGAGGTTGTTCTTTCAGCATTGCCTACAGCTGCTGGGCAGCAAAGGGGAGAGCGGCCCTCACACAGTTAATTGATAGGTCTGCCCGTCTTCACCACCTTGCTGTACAGCTTCACCCGCAGAGGTGCAAAGAGAGGCAGATGTGGTATTTGGCAAGCTGTCAAGACACATCTTTCTTTTTAAAAGTAAGGCACACATCACCGGCTGCTCTCAGCCGGGTCCTTCTGTCTGCAACAACACTGCCGTCGGCACTGAAATGCCCTTTTCAAACATGGTCAAGGAGGAGAGGGTGATAGAGGGGGGAAACAGTACTTTTCCTGGGTGCTACCCCAAATGGACTCATTCCCTTCCCACCGCACCTTACTGCTGAGGGCTGCCCTTGGTCCTCATGGCCTCACTCACCTTCCTGGGCTCACCAGCCATGGTCCAGCCATCCTGCCACGTGTGGGTCTCATGCTGCAGCCCCAGCACAGTATTGGTTCTGACATCAACCACACGCACAAAGCATTGCAAACAGCAGTGTCCTGTGCTCGCTTTTACCATAGTGTCATTTTTATTGTTTCATCCATCACCCCATACTCCCCACTCCACAGGCAGTCTCTTCCTCTAAGTATTTCTAGGAGCCTGGGAGCCTGAGGACAGGTTTGAAGCTTTAGAAGCATCGAAAAGGTTATTTCCATTGACACCCACCCCACTCTTATTGTCTCTCCAGCTAAATAGCGATGATCACTCGAGAAGCTAATGGCGATGGTGCTACTGAGAGCCTTGTGATGCCTGCACCTCCTGTCAGAAAAACAATCAAAGTGAATCTGAAATCAAAGTAGACAAAGCTGAAGTTCTTCTTATGGACGTCCCAACCAGTAACAGCAGTGTTGTCTCCTTTGATTTAAAATTCACTTTGAAAGTCTCCGAACAGGAGGTGCAGCTCAACTGCAGAAGCAGAAGAAGCGAAACGGGAACACCACCATTCCCTTCTCCTGTGGCTGTGGCTAATGGGTGGAGGATGCTTAACAAAAGCCATAATAAGCCCCTGGTGCCAACGGGAATAATCTACCCACATTATCCTTCAGTGCCTGTGCTTCCCAGCACGGACATACACGGCTTTTTGTTGTTCCAGAAACCACCGAGCGCAAACGGAGCGGCTCGTTCCAGCTGAACTGGGACTTTCTGCATGAGCTGACATTTTGGAAAGTAGTTTCCTTCTTGGAGCTGAGATGGGATTTTTCTGGCTTATACAAAGCGGGAAATTGTCCACAGCTCTTAACTTCCACTTCTAATGTATTTTCGTTAAGTAATTTGCAAGCAAAACAGCCCGGAAAATGCTCGGTCAGAGCAACATGTTTTTATAGACACTGTGTTTGAAAGAGCAGAGTATTTCTGGTACTACCACTGGAATGGCAGTTTCCCAGTTTCTCACTGCATCATCTCCTGCTTTTACACACATATATACCTTAAGAGCTATGGATAAAGGTAAGCAGTACTGGTTTGCATTCACATTCCCCAGGCATAAACCACCATGCCCTATCTGTAGCCCCACTGAAGGGCTCCTATGGGACATTTCTGATGGGGACAGAAGCTCCCTAGCATCACCTCTTTGCCTCGCTGTGCCACTTCTTTCCCAATGACACTTTGCTCAGAGCCAGGAAGGGCAAAGCTGGCAGACTGGAAGATTGCCTAATGTGCTGTGACTGACATGTAATCGAATATTCCACCGCTGGTCCTCGTGTCTGCAGCATGGGGAATGTGACACCCTTCAGCCAAGCTGTGATCGCGCCTCGTCCTGCTGCAAACAGCTTCCCAAAGGTGCGGTGGGGCTTCTTCATAGGGTGAGAGGGGCCCATGGGTCACCTGCTGCCAGGAAGGTGCCGAGCAGTGGCAAGGACTGACCTTTAAATGCCAGCATCAGCCCTGCACGCAGCATTCATGGCCAGTGACCTGCACCACAAGCCACCTGTTCCACATCAAGCAACTCCTAAAAGGGAAAAAAGCTACGAGCAACAAGGGAAATTAAAAAAAAAAAAACCCACAACAACAACAACAAAAAAGAACATTTGGGGGGTGAGAAACCCCAAGGGAAAGAACTCAGATGTTCGGGTCAGGCCAGAAAAAAGGTATCCATTCTTCTTCCCACTTTGCACAGCCTGCTGCCTGCCCAGCTCTTTGTCTCGGCCCCTTCCCAGCTCAGACAGCATTTCCCTTTTAAATGACATCTGAGCGCTGACATGCTGGAGGCACCCATCCTGCATCGTCGCTGGCAGATGGTGCAGCTGGCCACGATTTTCGGGATTGCTTAAATAAAACCACCGTGCCATATCAAGAGATGTAAAGAAAATGCTCAACAGTGCTTAAGATGTTTAAACATCACAAACTGTCTAAGACTTCAGATTGCTGCACTGAGCCTTTTCTGCTGATGCAACCACCTTAATGAATAACGAGAGTAAATTCAGCCTTGCAATTTGGTCTCTTTTCTTTCTGGCAGGCAGAGACAAGTCCTACGATATTTCTGCTCTGACCCAGTGTCAGAATCTGGAAAAAGTTTGGACAGTTGTAACAACAGAAGTCAAAAGCTGGAGGTGTCTGGAGAAAGGAGTCCCACCACTACGAGCATCAGCACCAGGATGCCCACACTGAAAGGTGACCCCTTCCTTCTATCCACAGAGCTGATAATGCCTCTGCATCACTTTCGCAATCATGCAAGCACTTCTACCTGGAGCATGCAGCAACATTCACACATCAGCTCACCTTCTCCCCTATTTTTTCAATGGTTGGAGCTAATCAGCTTGATGGCCATTTTAGGAGATGGTTGGTTGTGCTCAGTGGTACATTTACTTCGGGAAAAGCCCAATTTTAAGCAAAAATTGCCGCTGCCATATGCAGGAGCCATATAACTCTACAAAATTCTCTGGCTTTTCTTTTACTTAGATGCAATATTGGAAAATGGCAGTAAACAGGAAGCTTTGCATCTCAGCTGCCGAAAAAATAGGTTATAGAAGTAAAACAAGGACTCAATGCCAGATTTACTGGGACTTCTTGGAAAGTTTGAGCCCCAGTAGATCCCAAAGTATAAGAGAAGGCCATGTAGTGCTTAAGAAGGCAGTGCCATGAGAGCACCACAACCTGCAAGCATCAAACCAGACTGCTCCCATCCAGCAGTTACTTGGAAGTCTACCTAACAATTTGCAGTCTCTCTCAGCAAGGGAGGAACAAATGCAAATGTCTTGGCTTTGTTCTCCACGCCCTGCTTGCTATTATCATGTTTCCAGAAGCAGTGCTGGCCATGCCAAAGAAGGCATCATGCAAAGACATTCAGGTTACTCAATATCAAGTTGAGGAGTGAGGAGTTGAGGTGAATTCCAGCTTTTATTTATTTACGAGGCATATTTCCTGGCAAATGTTCAGGCACTGCAGAGTGCCACTTACGACATCCAGGAAACCCATATCCTCCTCCCAGTGCATTTCCACCCTAGAGCCCAACCCAGGTGAGAAAGTACCATGAGAAGGGCACAGAGCTCACTCCAGAGCTCCTCATCCTTCTCTGCATGGAAGCAATGCTGGAGGTATGGGCAGCTGGCTGCCATCCACAGGGACCACACTGCTGCCACCCGGCCACCTCCGGCCACAGATGTCGGCATTATTGCTCAGGTCCCCCCATCACTGAGCCACCTGTACAACATATTTACCATACTGCAGTTGTTCTGTTGCTGTTTGCACAGGAATAATCTTGGCAGGAAATGGTAGTTAAACCAGAGCATAATTTTTTACGCTGTGTGTAATGTAAAATCGCCTCTCTGGATACGTAATGCACGCTCATTGCCTTCTTAATGGAATATAGTATTTCTTGTCAACATCAGAAATTGGCCAGAACTGCCACTTGAGGTCTGAATGCCTCCATTCAAGTTCCAGATTGCAATTTCTTAAAAAGAAAAAAAAAAAAAAAAAGAAAGAACAAGAAAAAACAACCAGGGAACTACCACAAACTCTGCCAGGTAGGTGTGGGATGCTGCTGGACCCGTCCCAATGGCTGTGGTGGTGACATGCAGAGCCATTGCAGAGTTGGTTTGAGTAGAGGCTTCGGCTTCAAACACAGATCCAGAACCTGGATGGGCTCTTTTTATGTAATCCCAGTCTGAGCCACATCCATTTGATATTACAGAGCAGGCCAGCACACTGCTAACAAAGTCACTTGGAGCAACCTTTGCTGTTGGCTTTTCTTTTTTTTTTTTTTTTAAGTAAATTTAAAATTTCCTTGCCCAGACTTTGATGAGAGGCATGACTCTTAGAAAATAATTTTCTGCTGCTGCTGTTCAAGAGATACAGTACTTTTTTTTTTTCTTTCCCTGTTTGCTTTAAAAATTAGGTTGCTAATGATAATGCTTCTCTCATAGATGATCTTGTACTTTTTAATGACACCCATAGTTTTCCTCCACATAAATGACTAAATCCTCACAGAAATCTCTGTCTTGATTAGCACTCCTGCTAGTAAAATTTCACATACTAAATCAGTACCAGCTGTAGCAAGAAAGAATGAAAAAGGCAAGTGTAAATGTTCCATATGCCCTACCAAATTGGCATCTGTGTCAGTAACCCTGTGTTTTTTTAAACAATTGTATACATACATTCTCAGAAGTGTTTTGCTCACAGGATTCTGCAAGCAAAATTTCCTCTGTTGGTACATCACTGAAATGTCACATCTAAAAAAACCCCAGTCAGTAGTTTGCTTCCTCTCTCTTGTGTGCCCGGTGCCAGCGTGCAGAGAAAGGAGTCACCTCCACTTTGCTGCACCTTTGCTTTGCCATCTGCCCTCCAAAACCAGACCCTGCAGCTCTTCACATTTAGCACCTGGTTATGAGCAACACAACATTACTGTGGAATTGCAATTATTTCCAAGCTGAGTTCAGAAATAAGGACTCACCTTTTAATGCAGCTTTTGGGGAAAGCTGTGCTGAGAAGCACTTATTTGAGCCACTATTCTTGTCCTTCATGTGACTCAGGGGTGAGGATGATGATGCAGAAGGGAGTGCTGCCCACAAGCAGCCCAGGATATAACCCAGTGAAGGAGGTTATCAGTAGTCAACATGGATTCACCAAGGGGAAAATCATGCTCAACCAACCTGGCAGCCTCTTACAATGTCATCACCAGCCAGGTCTGTGCAGTAGGTGTTGTGGAACCTGTGCTGTCCTACACCTGTGGAGGTATAACCACATGCACCAGGTTAGGGGATGACCTGCTGAAGATGAGCTCTTTGGAGAAGGACCTGGGGTTTCTGGCACACAACAGGTCAGCCATGAGCTGTGGGCTGAAACTGGAACACAGCAAATTTCATAATAACACAAGGAAGAATGTCCTTACTGTCAGAGTGACAGAGCATTGGAAAAGGCTGCCCAGGGAGGTGGTAGAGTCTCCTTCTCTGGAGATACTCAAAAAGTCCTGAATACCTTCCTGTGTGACCTGCTGCAGGGAACCTGCCTCAGCAGGGGATTGGACTCGATGAATTCCAGAGGTCCCTTCCAACCCCTGCAATTCTGTGATCCCATGACTCAGCTTCATCATGCAAAAATCACTGCATGGGTAAGTGGGTAAGGGTGGGCAATAGTCATGGTTTCTTAGGACATCCCAGAATTGCTAACCTGGCTGGGTACCACCGCTCTGCTAGCAGAAGGAAGTAGAAAATACAGTGCAATAACTATGCATGCAGCATGACTTAAAGGAGCCAGCTACATCCTCAATGAAACTACTTCCAACTCACTTATAGCCTATCCTGCACCTGGAATTTGATTAGTACAGCAAAATGGTCTTTCAAAGTTAAACTAACACTCACTAGAGCCCCAAATGGGTAGCAAATGCTGCAGCCTCCTGCAAAAAGATGATCTGGAGCCAGACGGCCTGCTGGTGTAAGGCAACCTCACTTCACTGAGCTTCGGTGTGCGGCACTGATCAACACCAGCTGACCATGATCTGCTAACCCAGAGCCACCGCGGGACAGGGAGCTAACAGGAGGAGCTGAGAACCAGTTCAGGGCATGAATCAGACGTCCCAAGGAAAAAAAATAAAATAAAATCTCTCTCGCATTTCCAAAAGTCAGACAGACCCTCGGCGCTCACACTCTGGGCCACGAAAGAGTGGTGACATTCGTTATGCTTCTTTTTTTTTCCCGGCGCGATGCAGAGAGTGTATTTGCACATCATGTCATGCCTGTCCGCGGTAATCAGAAGCCATTATTTCCAAAAAGCTCAGCATTCCCTCCTGGACTCTGGTATGCCAAGTCTGAGTTCACAGGGATTTATTTATTTATTTTGAATTGGTTGGTTTATAACCGCTGCAAACAGACGTTTATCACGGAAATGCTGACAAAGCCGTAACTACAGCACCACATTAACACTGGCACTGTTGCCTCTGTGTCAGGCTTCCCCCAGCCCTACAAGCTAAGACCTGTGTCAGTACCAACAGCATTCAGGGGCAAAACCATGGCTCCTGGATGGAGATCCTCGCCTCATGAAGCCCAAGGGATGCTGTCCCTGGTGCCCAATCTCATTCTGCCAGGCACTTGCTGTGTGATTTGGACACATTTATCCTCTGCAAAACAGATGGGAATAAATGTTCCGTGCTCACCTGCCTCCACCAGCACCTTGTGTTATCAAAGCGAGCAGAGGAAGACTAAAAAACTATAAATACAAGTGATAGCAACAAATTATTTACAAATAAAGCAGGCAAGTATTATTCCAGGCACCCTCTATGCATGGAAAGGGGTAGGAACTTCACAGCTCTGCCCGCCTGCCTTTACTCTGAGATATCAATAAGATATCTGCATGTAACACCCTCGCTACTCGGGGTTGTCTCATGTTTGCGATTTTCAGCTTTATTCCCAGCTTAGGTCTCATTCCTGACATTTTTATGTAGGCTTTGTATGCCACAAGACGCACGCATTAGATGGTGTTGAAACCATCAGCCCGAGTTGCTATTTTTAGTGTGGTGCCAAGGATGGGACGGAGACATAGGCGACAATTAAAGAGAATATATTCAGAGCTGTCATCAGCAAATATATATATATTTTTTTCCTCTCTTGCCAGGAATCCTAAGTGTCAAAGGGCCTCCTAGGCAAAGTTTCTGAAGGCAAAACACTCAGGTCACTCAAAAAAAAAAAAACCCAACAAAACAACAAAACCAGGGGGATGACATCAGCAGGAGGCTGGGCTGCTACAGGGCGCTGATCTCCAAGTTCTAGAAAACTTCCCTTTGCTCCCTCAAAGCGCCCATCCGCCGCCGTGCTTCTGTGCAGCAGCGCCCACAGATGTATGTGATTTGCAGAGCTTTCCTCATCAAGGGGATTAGGCAGCGCTCTTGCAATATGTATAAGGAGTACAAACACACACACTTACCCGCTCTGTTTTACGCCTGCCTGCAACAAACAGCCGAACAGATTGTGATGAAATTCAGACATTGACAATCTGACAAAAAAAAAAAAAAAAAAAATTAAAAAAATAAAATCCTTTTCTGCCTTAAAAAAATAAAATAAAATAAAATCTGGCTTCCAGGAGTTTTGCAAATCTAAATATTTTATTGGAACGCTGCGAGGGCCCCAATCTGATGGGAAGCCTACGGAGCAAACACGTGGATGTCTGCAAAAAGACAAACGCATGTATTTGGGCCAACGGGGTGACCCGGTGCGGTTCCCTCCTGGCTCCTGAGACCGAGCTCGGCTCTGAAATGCACTCATTGCCTACCAGTGTTTCTGCAGCGCTCCAGCAGCCGTCTCAGTGTCAGCTTGCCCTTTCCTCAGCAGGGATCGCTAAGCCGTTCTGTATTATACTTCCAAGGCTCTCACGAGCTGGAGTTGGGAGATATAATATTTTCTTTGAAGTTTGCATTTCACAACACACTGGGATGCAAACAAGCTCCAGTTCCGCAGCACTCAAACAATTCTGGCACAGGGGGACTGGGACTCAATATTGTACCGAGTTTTTTAATTACATCTTTGTGATATTTACGCCACGATGTTAGGTGAAAGCAGATTCTAATCAATATAAACCCCCTTGTCTAAACGGGGCATCTGGGCTTTGAAATATTCTGTTTGTTGTCTCAGAATTACCCCGTAGCAAACCACCCTAAGAATATAATATCTCAGTGGCAGAAAACTTTGGAGTATTTCTGATAAACTTATCATAAACAGATGAGTGCTTTCGCTCCGACAATATTAAGGTGATGCAAAAAGTGAAGATAAAAGTCAGCTGTATGCATAAAATCCCCAGAAACACGAGCCAACAAAACATTGTGTTTACAAGTTTAGAAGCTCAAAAGTCTGAAAAGGCAAAAAAAAAAAAAAAAAAAGAATTCTTAAAGTAACACTAACTCAGCCACATGGCACATCCTGGCAGCTCTGCTTGGCAAAATAAACATTAGCATATTCATAGACATGTTTCTAGAGCAACGTATCGCTAACGTGGCCAAACTGATTCCACAATGGGTATCTCAACTTTTCTCATTGAGGGACAGATCCTCAGCTGGCAGAGGAGGCCCATCCCGGCACATGGACACCGCACAGTGGCACAAGTGCCTGCCCTGAGCAGCAGTGCCAGATCCCAACATGATGACAAGCCTCTTCTCCTGACTTTACCATCAATATTCATAGAACCAGATGGGCAGATGTGGTTACCACCCAGTTCCTCAGCCAGCAGCCTGAGCTTCCACTTTGAAACCATGCACGCAAGTCCCATTTTCACCACTGTTTTCCTGCGTACAGGAAGCAGAACTGGACTAGGGGCAGCTTTTACCAACTTTATCCATAGAAGTTTCCTCTGCTGAGAATGCTCTGCTCGGATAACGGGCTCCCAAATGAGCTCTGCACAAAGCTGGCTTATCCCCTCATCCCCAACCTGCCCTGCGGCACAGGGCCAGCCCTGCCAGCCCAACCTGTGAGCCCCCCAGGATCAGGGTGTCTAAAAATGACACAAAGCCCCCTCGCCCCACCTCGGGGTGACCTATGTTAAATCCAGCTTGGCTGGGGCTGAGGATCAGTCCTTAGACATTCTTAACTTAATGCTGCAGGTAGGAAGGGAGCTCTCTCCTCCAGCAGTTGCACGTTATTTTTATGTTTCGACTGCCCAAGGCTCCTGTCAGTTCTGTAATGCACTGTATAAAAGTACTGCATGGCTATAAATTCTACACAGCCAGGAAAGATTTCTTCTTGGAAATAAGTGTGATGCATTGGCACAGGCTGCCCAGGGAGCAGTGGGGGGGTCACAGTCCCTGGAGGTGTTCCAGATCTGTGGGGATGAGAGACATGGTCAGTGGGCACGGTAAGGGTGGGATGCAGTTGGACTTGGGGACTCTAGAGGGCTTCTCCAACCTTCATGGTTTTATGATTCCACAATTCATTCCAAATGGGCAATGTTACCGTTTTGGAAATAGATATGTAAAAAATAATATTAATAATTAGAGAAGAAAACTAGAAAGCACTTCACAGCTTCTCTCCAGCCTCCTAACAAATTACTATCTTCAGGATCAGGAATAAATCCAGACAGAAAGCCATGTAAAAAGAGAGGGCTCGGGGTAAACCCCATGGTGCACCCGGGGGACCACTTGGTGCAGCCTGGGCTGACCCCCAAGCCTCCAGGATCTAAAGATCCCTGAATAATCCCATTCAGGGGGAAGAATCATAACCAAGAAGGGCAGAATGGGGGAAATGGGACCTTTCCTCAGGCCCCATGACAGCACTAAGGGGACAGTGGGGAAATGGGAGTGGGCACCAAGATCTTTCTATGAGGCCTCAGGTAAGAAGATCCAGAAGCAGTGACTAAGGAAATGTTATTATTTTTTTGGGGGGGGGGTGGAGGGGGGAGTTAATTGCTTTGCAGCGTCTCACCTTTTGGAGAGGCACAACACCCTGCAATCTTGTTGCACAATGTCCCTTTGGGCATCAGTTTCAAAAGAAAAAAAATGTTTGTTTTCCTATTCCAGTGTGAAACTGGAAAATCTATCTGCAAAAATACATGACTTTCAAGAGTAGCAGTCACCAAAACATGCTACAAATGATACAGGCTGGTGCTGAGCACTTTGGTTGGAAACCCATAATGAAAGGCAGCCCTGCCTCCTGCTCATATTTGCAGGAGAAGTGTATCCCCTTACAAATAATAATAATAAAAGTATTAAGAACACGTTACGAAAAATAACAAAGAACAGCGCAGAAATCAGAAAGTGAGTGGCACTTCAGATGGAGTTGAGCAAATTAAGTCATTGACCTGAAGAGGAGATTAATACCAAACAAGGTGCCCCTTCTTCTGAAGTAATGAATATTCTTCAAACAGCAAGGGAGCACTGACTGCTGTTTGATGCTGATGACATTGAAAATTTAGGAGAACAGAAATTCCATCATTTTTCATTTGTATGCAAATGCGTCTGTTCCAGAAATTAACCCCTGAACCCCGTGTCAGTTCTCATCTGGAGGAACGCTCGGTGCCAGCGCTGCACAGCGCTGCCTTCCTGGGGTCACCGGGGCTCCCCCGCACCGAGCGGCACTAAACCCGAAAACAAAACGCAAACAGAGGAGGAAGAAAGTAAGGTTGCGGTGTGTACGTGTGTGGAGGGGGGAAATGGCTTTGTTGACCCCCTCTCGTTAACGGAGCACAAAGGAGCAATAGAAGCCAAAGCGTGTTGTAAAATGCACATCCCGAATGCCGGGCTCCGAGTTCGGGCAGGATTGTGATGCAAAGCGCATCCCCCCCCCACCCTCCCCCCGCCCCGGAGCACCAGGCCCTCCCGTAGGGTCAGGTGAACGTAGAACCCCCCCCTAAAACCCACACCGAATCGCTGTGCCATTCAGCCCAGCCCTCCGTTGATCCCAATTCCTTTTGTCGCTCTGCACCTCGGACAAACGGCACTATCTGCATGTGAAGGGGAAAGGGATGATGGAGGCTTTTAATTGATGCGGATTTAATTATGCTAATTTAGACAGCTGTAAAGCCTTTTCAGTATGGGTGCATAATAGGACCAGCAAATACAGGTGTCCTTCACTGTGGGCGCTTAATGTTTAACCTCGGTGGTTTTGTGAGGAGGGGAAAACGCCGAGTAATGGTTAACCAACAGAATGCTCTCTTTCTTGAAGACCTAAAGAGGGCATTTTGCTTTGGTTCTTTACTCAGTCCCATGCAAGGCTACAGAAACCTGCACTGAGCAGAGCAAGGAATCCTCTAATGGCCGAGACTTGGAGTCTTGTAGCCCTTTAGGCTTCTTCTGTGACCCTTTCTTGCCATCTTTCATCTCTGTATCAAACCTCATCAGCTACAATTAAAGCAAATAAGCAACTTACCTTTGTAGAGTGTTTCCAGCATCCTATCCACTTCTTTGCCTTTCCCAGTGCTCCCAGCCCAGCTCCCACATCCTTTCTAGGCTAGGTAGCTTATCTCTATAGGATACATCCTTCAAATTGCCCATGTATTTTTGGCAGGTCCAGCACCTAGGTGCTTAGGCATCACCTTCCTGCCCCACAGTAACACACACCTCCAGAATAAAATGAATTGCTAGAGCTAATTTAAAAATAGAAGTTGCCATTTAACTAAACACTCCTTATAGTGCAACCAAAAGCCACACCATCAGGTGGAGCTGATTTGAGTAAGGCGGGGGAGAGAAGATTGAATGCAGGTGAGTAAAGTCGTCAGCTGCTGAAGGTTCTTTCCATCTCCCAAGAGCACCAAGAGCAGGGATAATGGGAAAAGTGCTCCCCTCACTCAATGCAGCATGTAATCCAGATTTGCTATCCCATCATGCTCCATTGCACATCATTACAACATGGTGGGTGCATCAGGCTGGGTAGGGCCATGTGAGGTGCCCCGTTTCCAGGCTGTTTCACCTCATGGGGTCTGCACACCAGCTGTTGCGATCCGTTTTCTCAGTTGTTCCTGTCCTGGGAAATGTTACAGTTGAGCACCAAGGGCTGGGCAAAGAATAATATCTCTACCAAACTAACGAGTTTCTAAGCCTGCAGATTTGTCTGCCTAAATACTTAGTGCCCCAAACACTAGGTCCTCTTGCTATACAGCTCATTCTCCCCCTCACATCATCCTCAGGACAGCCAACTGCAAAGCACTCAACAGCTATTATACACACAGATAATGCACATCAGCTTGATAAGCCCACCATTGACAGCATTGGTCATACTTCATGCCATCCTCCCTCTTGGACCAGGGCTGGACTCAGTGCCATTGGCCTGCATTAGAACCACGTGGCAGCTGAAGGGCCAAGTGCTGGTTAATCTAGGAGATACTCTTCCTAGAAGTGGCACCTAGGTTTCTGCCCAGCTTTCCCCCAGGTCTCCATGGCTGTCCTCATGGCTGGGAAATGGACAGCTTGCTTGAGGTTGGTCAAGTTCTTCTCCTGGCTGCCTTGAGCCATTTGATGCCATTTTCCTTGCCTCACCCGACTGTGGGGAATGGTCTCCAACACATTTTCAAATAACCTGATCTCCATAAGAAAGGTCTTGGGGTTGGTTTTACATTAAATGTTATCCATTCTTACATTTGCCCAACACGGAAATGTAAGAATTGGCTGTAGAGCCAACCAAATCCTGGTACTTAGCCCAGCAGTATATCAAATTTCTTTCGTGTATCCAGAAGGAAAATGCACAGCCTTTTTAACAGAGAAAGCCAATGCACAGCATACCAACGTGAGCACTCAGCTCTGTATTTTAACAGATTTCAGGAATTTGTGGGAATTCTCTCTAACACTGGAGAGTAAAAGATCTGAAGAATTGCTCTTGCAAAAAAAAAAAAAAAAATACAAATGGGAGCTTTGATATCTATAAAGTTGCTTTCTTGGACCAACAGTGCACATTAGGAACCAAATAAAATATTTAAAGGCAAAAATCTTGCAAAGTTTCCTCCTGTGAAAGAAAAAAAATGTCATCTATAGTATACCAGACCTGCCTTCTGCAAGATCTGTTTTGGAGCTGCCATGAAACAAGTGGAATTCAACAAAGAGCTGGGGGGTTTTTGTTTGTCCTAGCAAAAATAAAAAGTTGCATTTCCATGTATTTCTAGGAACGGTTGGTTTGATTTTTCTTGAAATCCAAGTGTCAAGTTGCATTTCAGACCACATATAAATATAATTTTGCTCTCACATAATGCTTTTGCATCTAGCGTAATTCCATTTACTGCAGCGGTGTTACCTTTCAGTTACCCTAATGGGAACAAGAGCGGAATTACGCCAATAAAAAAAGCTGCTTACAGAAAGAAATACAGAAAGAAAGAACAGAGAAATAAATACTTCCTCTGGCTTATTTAATATATTTGTTTGTCCAAATTGTAACAGAGATATTTCTTTCAATGAATATTGTTTGATCAGCAAGAGTAAATGCTGATCCATCTTAGACCCCAAGAAGCAGTTTTTACGTTCATCAAACGACACCTAACTAAGAATATGTTTAGTCGGTCCTCTAAAAGAAACAAAAAAAGGTCTCAGATCATATAATTATACCCTTCTGTTTCCCAACTTTCTTGGAAATCTCTGCCTAAAAATACTTCCAGAATCCGGATGCCTTGAACAATTGGCTTATTTCAAAACATATAAAAACTCTTATTCCGTCTGTAGCCATTTTAAGGTCTCGGTGCTGGCATGCAGTAATAGTGCTTAGCACAACTATATACCGCTTTCCATCTCCAAAGCACTTTACAAACATTAGCTAATTAATCCTCACAACACCCCTGTGAGGTATGTAGGTAAGTATTGTCATCCAATTAGGTAAGAATTAAGCACTGTTATCCCACCAGATAAGTATTAAGGTCTCCCATTTTACTGGGGATCCTGAGGACAACAGGTTAAGTTACTTACCAAAGGTCACAGGGGGAGTCAGGAGAATAAAACTGGGGATATTCAGGTGTCTTGGTCCTATTCTGCCATTAGGGCAGCATCCGGTGCTGCTCCCCACAAAGCCTCACCGTGCACACAGAAATCTTTCCAAGACACACAGCCAAGAGTATGGGGCAAAGGAAAAAATGTGCCCAGGAAGCACAACATCCCTTCTATCATGTGGGCAAACATGATGATGTAGCTAAACCTGAGCCCACACACACAACCAATGGGGCAAATCCATTGTGGAGGACCTAGAAAGCAGGACCAGCTCAGCACATGTTGGGCTATGATCTAGTCTCACCAGATGTCACACTGGTAAAACAATATCCTTCATTCCCTCGAGACAGTGCCATTGTCCACATCTGCTTTTGATTTCAGTTCGCTGCTGGAAGAAAAGTGAAAGCTCCTACTGCAGCTCCATGTGGAGCTGTGTCTGTGAGTGAAGAGCTGTTCCTTGGAGCCCTGCATGCCTGTGAAGCTGCTGAACTCAAGCCTTGGGGATGAGAATCCATACAGCAAATCTCCCTCCACCCATAAGCAATGGCAGGCAGGACATGAAGCAGGGGCTGTTAGGTGCTTGGTGTTGGTTATGCAGCCACGGAGCCCTTATTTGCCAAGAGTTGATGAAGAGCAATGGGGCACTTGGCCAGTGGCAATGTGGACATGAATGCAGCTCCTCTTGGGGAGATTCAGGTTGGATGTTAGGAAAAATTTCTTCCCTGAATGAGTGGTCAGGCATGGGAATGGGCTGTCCGGGGAGGTGATGAAGTCACCAACCCTGGAGGTGTTCAAGAACCATTTAGATGTTGTACTGAGGGATGTGGTTTAGTGGGGAAATATTGGTGGCAGTTGTACGGTTGGACTGGATGGTCTTGGAGGTCTTTTCCAACCCTAATGATTCTAAGAATCTATGATTCCTCTTCTTCCAATGGCAGTAGCACAGCTGGAGCTGGGGCCAGGGCCAGTCCCATGAGTTAAAAAAAAAAGGAAAAAGACCCAGGCTGAATTTCAGCTGAACTGATTTATGTTTTCAAGTGGAAGGCAGCTTGAGCTGAAGTAAACTACACAGTTTTTAGATCATTCAAAATTCATGGCAGCTTGATCCCACAGGATGTCAAACAAACAAAAATGATTCACCAGGAATCCCTATAAATTGAAATAACCAAGCCATGTACAGTTCAAGCAGAGGTCTTAAACCTGGTCTCAGGAAGAAAAAAAGGAATAAATTTGATAGTTTTTATTCTATTTATCTAAAAATAAAACAAAAATAAAAAATCCAGTGCAATACGTATCCACATCAAATGCTCACAAAGAAGTGACCCAAACATCCCTTGAAATTAAAACAAAAAACCACAAACCAAGAGCAAATAAACAAACGGGAAGAAGGGTCATGAGAAAAGAAGGTAGGTTAGGGTTGTATGTCATACTTTAGATTGGTTTTATTATAACACCAAATTAAAAACCAAAATAAAAGGTCTCAGAAAACAAACAGAAATTCAGGTAATAGATGTGTTATATGCGTTATAGTCATGAAATAGAATATAGGTACTAAAACTACGACAAGAATGTGCTTAGTTATGATATTCTTTTGAGATGGGTCTGCCAGCGTTCTTTCCTTTTTCCTACATTGAGGCCATTCGTATCAGCCAGGAGACAAGAATGCACCCGATCCCATCCCTCAATGGGATGCTTCTCCACTACAGGGCTCAGCTGTAGGCTTTCTATTGTGAGCCAACAGGAGGGCAGGACATCCCCCTGCTCCAACAGCAGGGACTGAGAGAGCAGTGAAATTTCAGTGTGGGTTATGCGAAATGAAAGGATTAAAAAATAAAAAGAGCATTCACTTCATGTCGTTCCCTTTAAAACATTATCGCACGGCTCCTTTTTTTCTTCTGTTTTTTTCTTTTTTCCCCCTAACCTGACCTTTTTCCCCAACGGTTTGTCTATAACTTAATATAACTAATTCTTTTGAAATAACATTCATAGTTAGTGTAATTGGTGCTATATAGTTCTAATGCACATTCTGTCACTAGACACTAAATTGAAATTTTAAAGAAAACGATCGAAATAGCTGTAAGGGAAAAAGTACCCTTTTAAATCTAATTTGCTATGCACCGCAGTAGGGTAATGGATGCAATGAAAGTTCCTTTATTGAGTTCCCATGTCCAAAAGGTATTTAGGTAGCAAAGGATGTTAAGCAGACCCCCTGCGCTCCTCCTTTAAGTAAAGATAGCAGGAAATAAGGTATATAGGTTTGTGTCCTCCTGATTTTTATTTCCTCAGGAGTACAACTTATGCAAAGGGCACCTTAGGCTACTTGGAGGATCACAAAAGGTGCCCTCGACCCCCTCACTGTCTGCATGAATAGAAGCATCTAAAGGATGGCTGAAGCCATACAGCGAGTTAAATCCTTCAGGTGGGTCTTTTCAAATTCCAATAGTGAGGAGTTACTGGAGAATTGGTAAGGATTTCACTAGGCCCCAGCAGGTTTGAGATCAAAAGCCCCGGTTAAATAAAAGCCTGTTGGGAAATCTTAAAACCTCTTTGTAATGTAACTTAAAAAAGTTAATACAAAGAGCCCTTAGACTGAAGCCTGTAACAGCATGAACAAAGAGTATATCAAAACTGATTCCATTAAGGGAAGGCAGACAAATAAATTCATTTAATTTAAAGAGAAATCAGATATATTACCCCGCAAAAACCTAAAAAGCATACCAGAAAAAAACCCATAGATTTTATAACATACGCGCACATAGAGCTGTGGATAATAGAAATATATATAAAATCTATTTATAAATATCTCTCAGAACAGAGAATAGAACATTATATACACACGTAGATGTTCAAGCATCAATTTAACCAATGCGTGCATGCCTGTGTGTATAATTCCAGTATACACATATTTTTATCATTTACGAGGCCTCATGCTGGGCTTTCAAATCTGCAGTGAGATGCATCTGTATCCGCATCCAGAACCATGCAGCCCAAAGAGCCCCTCTCATCAGACACATATTTTACCATTCGGGACATGACCTTCCACTCACAAGTTGCATAGGCTGCATAGCAGGAAGGAGATGCATGCATTGGACAAATGTGGGAAAATCCTGCAAAAGTCAGTGTTAATGTTTGACGGGATTTTTTCTTCTTCTTTTTTTTTTTTTTTCTTTCTTCTTTATATTTACAACTTGACATTTTAGTTTCAGCAGTACTAACTAACCATGAGCTCATTATGTCCATGAGTAGCGGGGGAATGGCATCCACTCTCATGCCCTAACCTCCTTGCACACAACCAGTCCATGCAATGTTACCCTTACAGAAGGTCCTCTCTACGAATAATTTTTCTGAAGATAAGAAATTGGAAAATTATCACACATAAAGTGCCTTTCATCCCAGTGAGCTGCCAGCAACACTTTCACAAAGTACACCAACAACACTGCTTTCTTTTTTGTCTTCTTTTCCTTTAGACACATAAAATGGATAGGAATACAATGCTATAAACTATATATATATATACAATGCTAAAACTATAGGTGGGGTTATTTTTTTAGCAACACTAATTTGGTTATCTTGGGTAGACAGCACCAAGTGAGTGCAGGGATCATTATTTACCAGTGGACACACACAGTTCTGCTCTGAATTCAGTTCAGAATTCCCGCAGTGCCTTCTGGAGAGGTGCTGTTTGCAATGGCAACTCCAGAAAATGAGCAAAATGGGAAAAATGAGGAATACTGGATCAAGCTGGGTCCACAAGGGCAGCCCAGGAGAAAGGTGTGGATGCTGGGGGATCTTGGTCAGTGCCAGGTCCTTGTCCTAGCAATGATTATCGAATAATCTCAGCAGATAAATGCCACTCTCGGCCCCTCATTCGAGGGAAAGTATCCTTGATCTAATAATATCAAAGGCTGTAGTGTCAATTCTTAGGCTGGTAGAGGAGGAGGTTTTCTGGTTCAAATGGGAATTAATGGAGGGAAGTCATATGGCTCACGTTATACATGTGACACCAGATGATCCAAAAAGTCCTTTCTTGGCCTTATAATCTACAAATCACCTTGCAGAGGTACTGCCCTCCCGTGGATTAGCAGCAGACCCATGCTACTCTTGCTTGAATGGGCTTTCTGATCTAAATACCACCCAGAGGGCTGCAGGATTTGACTGGATCATGGCCTCAGATGGAGCCATTGCCAATTAAAGCCTGGCACGAAATAAAGTGGGGTAGGACACACTCTGCTTTGGTTGCTGTGTGATTCTAGAGCATCATTAATAGCTACCTAATGAGCCAGGCCTGAAGGAAGAGCATTTTGCTATAAGCACACTCGCACATATTATTTTACACTTGCTATTTTACATTACCTTGCACTATAAAACACATCAGCCATCAGACTGGACAGGGCTCTGAATACCCTGATTGAGCTGTAGGTGTCCTTGTTCACTGCAGGGGAGTTGGACTAGATATCCTTAAGGTTCTCTTCCAACTCAAATGATTCTATGATACTACAAGGCTCTTCAGTTCTGAATTAATCAGGCTATAAATGTGGCTATTTTGTATCCCGCAACATGCCCAAGGCTCCAGAATTAAACGGGAAGCAGGACAACCTACTGCCCTATGGCAAACTGGGCACCTCATTCCCGCAAATCCAGGGTCAACCCCAACTCAGTGACTACCTCAGTCCCCATCAGGAGTATTTCTTAGATGCCAAGATCCTTACTTCTATCTGTAGCCCTGCAATTACACTTTGTTTTAACCTCCAGGATAATTTGTTATGTAGAAGGAAATGTGTCATTTATTAAGTCAACAACCACTTCCTTTAGTGTCTCTAAAAATTTCTTCTGAGGTTTCCCTTTCAAGTACCGGTGCTATTTAGATATGCAGTCACAGAGCATAGGGAAAGATGGACAAAGTTACTGTCACTGCACTGATGAGGCTGCTGAAATTTGGCCTTCCGTCACAACACCTCTATTGGCTGAACACATGGCCCATGGCAATGGGACCCATTTGTCTGTGCAGGCATAATGCAAAGAGGCCATCTCTTGCTCTCTTGGACTACAATCAGCAACGTTCCCAAAATCAGTGCTCCTGTACAGTCAGTGCTCCCATACAAGCACAGCGTGACCCCATGGCTGTACGGCCTCATTAAAAGCCATATGCCACATTAGGGACTTGAAGATTTTTCAAGAAAAGCCAGCATTAGAGCAGCACATGTCTGAAACTGATAGCAAAATGTGGAATGCCTTAAACCCCACCTCCGTGCTGTTATTTACATACGGATCTTTCATCTGACACGGGCTTCCCCTCCAGCACCTTGAATACATCAGTCCTAAGGAAGAGACTTTAAGTTCAAAGAGTGCCATCCCCAAATCAAAGTAGGGGGTTATCAAGCGAGGTGCGCCGAGCAGTAAGACAAAACATATGCATTTTTAATAGGTAGCCTCTCCTCCCCCCGAGGAAGCCAAGAGAAGAGATGCTGTGAAGCTTCAGCAGAAAACAAGTTCAGTGGATTTATCCCCACAACAACAAAATTCACAACTACTCCCATGCATTTTTTGAGCTGTTTTCCAAGCTTTCTTCAAAGCAGCTGGGCCAGGCCCTCGGCTGTCCTATTGACCAGGTGAACTCATTGCATTGCCGGCACTGAGAAAGGAAAAAAACAGAATGAAACAAAACAAAAAGACCATGAAAGGGAAACAAAAATCTCAACAGGTCTGCATGGAATTTCAGCAGCACGTTATTTATTAATGTGTACGTAGCTGCCATTGTATCGCGGCTCCCAAAGACAGATCTGTGAGGAATAGGCCACATGCTGATTGACAGCAGCCATAATTCCATACAATGAGACTGTATTAAATTGTTTGATGTGATATGATACTCATCACTTGTAACTGATCAAACATACTGCTGCATCAAACAGTATTACAATGCAATCAGGCGGGGTATGGCTCCTGCCAAGGCTGCTCATCACGTCGCACACTCCTGCATTAAACATTTCTATTAATAGCACTGACAAACTATTCCCATCCAAATTTTGTCAAAGAACTGCACGATGCAGAGTGTGCAAAGAAGCCCACGTGTTAAGCTCTGCAGTTCGGGGCAGAGCTCCTGTTGGCCAAATATTCTGACATGAAAGGCTTTGCTGATCTGGGGATTTCTGCAGGATAATATCCAAACCTGCAAACCTGTGACCCTAAACAGAGACACATTCCAGCCTTCTTTCATTTTCTTTTTTGCTTCCCGAAATGCAAACAAATCAGAAGGCCTATCCTTTTTGCCCAAACCCCCTTTTGCAGTGCTCCCACAGGAGAGCTGAAATCCTGCAGAAGGTGTTGGCCAACACCAACCCCGTCAGAGGCATAAATAGATAAAATTAACAGGTTCTCTGTCACTGTGGATGCAGAAGTGACAATGCCTACATGAACCCCTAACTTACCTGCAGCCCTACTGTCGGATTAATACATGTGCTTGGGAAGGATCTGCAGTGCCCCTCTCTCAGTACCAACCCTCAGCACCCAGGAACCGCACGAAGCCGAGCGTGCAATGAACATGGTATTTAGCAGCCTCTGAAACTGCTTCTATCAGTGTGTCTCATAAAACTACTCCAGCGTGTAAAAATGAAGTGATAAATGAGCACGAGGGCTGCATGTAATCCCTGGTGGACAGGTATGCACATCGTAATTGGACAATCTGCCCCCGTGATTGCAATCGCAGCTTGGGAGACCAAGGATCACATAGCCATGGAAAATACGGAGTAATATGCAGGAATGCATGCCTGAGTTTCTGAGGCTGGTTGGGTTGGGAATGTATACATTTCACATTTATGCATTTCTGCAACGACAGAACGTGCCTGTTGTCCTGCCTTTCACTCCTGCAGCGCCAGCGTGAGCAGATTAAACTCATTGCATGGCAGCAAATAATCACGGATAAAACCCACTCTGCAAAGGGTACTCCCAACTTTTTCCATGACTCTGATTCCTGGGAAAGGTGTGAAAGGCATTTCCTTTTTCTAATTTAATAATAGTAATAATAATAATGTCTTCTAAGGTAGTAAACTATCTGGTGCTTTAAACGATTGATGTACAATGGGAGATGCAGAAGAAGGGTACTCGTATCATGGAGCTGTAACTTTCTATCCGGGTGTAGCTAAGCAATTCAAGATGCTGCCACTTACATGTAACAGTAGAAACGAGGGAGTTCAAAAACGAAGTCAGAGGCATTTCAGCAAAAGGCACAGTATGCTGAATTGAGAAATTGCTGCGGGTTGGCCACAGAATGTTTCATACTGCAACGGCGCTCTGCCAGCAAGCCCGGATGTGTTCTCCTTCACCTGTGCTTTTTTTTTTTTTTTTTTTTTTTTTTTCTGTTGGTGAATACAAAGCAAACCCTCCTGCTCCACCAGAGAATCACAGTCCTCGCCCTGAGCACACCTCTCCATTCATTAAATCAGCACCGCCACAGTCACCACACACCAGGGCAAGAGAACCACAAAGCTGTGCTTACCCTCCCGCACCACCCGAGCGCCGCTATTATTCCTCCTCCCTGGGGACAGGACCTCATGTGTGAGCCTCAGAGAGCACCTCAGTGACTCTGAGCATCATTATCAGCAGCAGGATGAGCTGCAGCTGGGATGCACTGGGGAGGCACGGTAATGCTCGCTCTAATCTCTGCATTCATCTCACCGGCCCTCACTAGGAAGTTTAAGTACATTTAGTGGGGATTCTTCAGCCCCTGGAAGGTAGGAAGACGACTATGAGGCTTGACGTCCCAGCTAATTAACTTGGGGTTGGAAAAAAAAAAAATCTTCTTATCGACTTAACTTGGAGATACTCTCTTTGTTTTTAAGCCTGCGGAATACCTTCTCTTTAAAATGTTCATTGCACACAGCTCCGCAGCGTGGAATGTATTATTTTTAACAAGGAGCTCTTTTATCTTGGACCGAAACTTGCAAACACTTGATTTAATAATAAAAAAAAAAAGAACAAAAAACATTTAAAGAATTGGTTGAATGATGGTCTCTAGGCTGTGCTTTGCAAGAGGATACAGAATCCGCGTGCTTTTCTTCTGTCCTTAAAAATCCAGGGACGCAAATGCCTGCACCAGTTGGAAGTGAACCCACAAACGCACACACATCCCCTACATCTAAAAGGAGTGTTAAAAAAAACCCTTTTTTTCTTCTGAATGGGGGAACATCGGGGCTGGGAGACAACGCCTGAATCTGTGCATGTGAGCGCTGCATTCAGTTCTTCCAACAGGAGCACAGAAGTGAGCAACTCCAGCACTGTCCCTGCTCTGAGTTCCTCTGTGTGGATACCTCTCACCAATTGCACCGAGCGCTTTTAAATCCTCACCATATTCCCAACAGACTGAACAGTGGCACGATGGACCAAGCTTTTTTTTTTTTTTTTTTTTTTTTCCTTCTCCCTCTTTTTTAAAGTACACATATGATGATGCATCATAGTTATAAACAGATGGTATTTGGCCTCCTTCCTATTCTCAACATTTGGAATTCCTAAACTATGTGAATTAAACAATAATATTTTATAAACATACAAGGGATTTTGCTCACTGCTTTGTTAACATAGAAATTATACAATGCTGACATTTATTTAAATTTTAAAAAGTAAACAAGAGTGTGTATTGAATTAAAGCAAACTAAAATCAACAGAAAGAAATATGTTCCGCGCGCACGTTACCTACAACGGCACGGGCCTTTTAGGGGAGCCGTAATGGGATGAGGCACAAATTGTAGCTTAGACAGTCTGAGCCTTTGTGCTCACCCAGCGCCTCACTGTAAACAACGGATCTTCGCACCATACTTGGCATGCTGGCCATCAGCTGTGCATTGGCCGCCTAACCTGCCACGATGGAGTTAAAAGAAGTTCCCTTCGCCCGGCGTTCCGAGGAGTGAAAGTGTGTTTGCAATTTGAGTACCAACTGGATCCAGTCTAACACTTGTACTCAGGATGAGAAACACTCAGCGATACCGAAATTTGGGGGAATGGGAGGGCTCCCGCCAGGAGAAAGTGCTGGTTCTGAAGGCAGGATTCTGCCTGCTCGGTCTCCTCTTTCCTCCGTGTTAACCCCTTTTTGGGTGCCTCTTGAGTACGAAGAGCACTTCGGTTTTAATCACTATTCCCAGGTCTGCAAAGAGGCTCTGTGATGAATAAATAATGAATCGGAGATTTTAATCAGCGTTACGATTTTTGAAAAGCCTAATTATCATTGTTTACAGACATGCCTTCCTGACGATTTCCTTGTTTTGCCTGCAAAACTCGAAGGGTTAAGCCTCGGCATGCAGCCCTCCCATCTCTCCTCGCCCGTACTCCGCTGCTGTTTTGCGTTGGGTTTTGGGGGGGCATGTGGGGTGGTTTGGGGCACATGTGGGGCTCGGGTGCCCAACTCAAGCCATGGGCAGTACTTTGGTCCAGGGGTACCTGGGCAGCACAGAAGGATGGAGCTCGGTGCTGCCCATGCTGACAGCTGCCGCCAAAGGAGGCAAATTTCAAACACGAGCAGCACAAGGAAATAATGATGAGTGGCAGGAGTAAGGTGGGGGACTGGGATGCACGGAGCTGTGCGGAGCTCACCACCAGCACCAGCCCCTGCCTCATCCTTAGCCCACTATTATTATTATTATTATTACTATTATTATTATTATCTCTTAATTATTTTTTCTTTAGCTTCCATCGGTCCCATTTCATCCCTCTCTGTCCCCACCACCATCCACTCAGCCCCAGTGTCAGCGCAGCATCCCCAGTGCCTCTGCTTTGCTCTGGCGGCCAATGCCCTCCTTCCTCCCCACCCTCCTCCTCCTCCTCCTCCCGCTGCCGCTTGCTGCCTCCACGCCGGCTGCGTGCTAAGTTGCAGCACAGTTCCATAGCAGTTGATTATCAGTTTCCAGCAACAGCTGTGTATATTCGTTCAGAATGTAAAGAAATATCAGAAGATAATGCAGCATTGCTATTTATTACCCTGTAATTAAAGTTCTGACAGTGTTTCTATTATAAAACCTTATTTGCAAGGGTTCATAACTCAGAGGCAAAATTTTCCTTCAAGACGAAGCCTGGCTTACCAGGCTGAATCATTTCAGAAGTATTCCAGTTAAATAAGGTTAGCCCATTAGAGGGTAACATTCCGAAGGACTTTCATTAAGGTGCTCGTTTATATCTGCAAATAAAGAATTGCCTACTCCCTTCCATCAAGGACAGAGAAGAGGAAAATATTTTTGCAAAATCAGGGGTTCATGGAAATGTTTTAATAAAATTCTCAAGGAAATTATTCCCATGAAAGCAATTTGTTTGAAAGAAAATGCCCCCTGGTCCTTTCCACACAGACTAGTCCTGGGCTAGTGGATGAGAACCAAACTTAAAAGTGACTACGAGCTGAAATGGGATGGACTAATTCATTACAACTGTCCTTACTGGAAGAAAAACAAAGCTCGAGCGGCTCGAGTGGGGAAAGGTGAATTTAATTTTCAAGGCCCTGTAACTTTTAATAATCTGAGGAACAATATGGGAGGTACATTCTGCCCTCCCAGTTATCCTGATATAAATTCATTCAAGATTTATATTGGTGTAATAGAGAAGCAGAATTCGCTCCACGGTTTCTAATGAACTGCTGGCTCGGTCTTTAAAAATGCAATTAGAAGAATCGAGCCTCCTAATTCAGAACAGCTTGGAGCGAAGGCAGAGGTCTGGGCGCTGCAGACATGGAGTGGGGCTGGTGGTGCTGCACACTGCTCACCAAAATGCCCTCGTTATTTTAGGATTTTCTTTTCTATTACGCGGCGAAAGGCAATTCTCGTGTGGAATAAACCTGTGTTTCCTGTGATCTCAAATACTAAGACCAAGGGATTGTAGGATTAGGTGCCTGGGCTGTACTGATGCAGGAGCAGGGAACTGTCTGGTTGGAGTCAGAAAGCTGCTCTGCTTCAGCTGTGCCCACAGCTGCTGTGTCAACACAGGTGAAACATCGATAAATATGGGAGTAAGTCAGGGGCTAATTCTGTCATTTTACTTATAAGATCTGGTCTGTGTGTTCACAGATTACTCACGTGTTTATGAACAATGGCAACGAGATCCCAATTTGTCTCGGTGACCTTTTGAAACGAGGGCTTCAAATGAAGCAGCACAGTGGCTGTCTGCATTCGGCTCCAGCAGACAAAACTCCCGAGGTGGTTTTGCACCCAGGCTGGGGCTGGGGGATGCTCCATCAGGGAAATATTGTCCAGATGAAGCCTGGCATCACCCCACTGACTGGAGACCTCGTAGCAGGCCCAAACACCAGGTCAACCTCCTGAGCCTGGGGGATGCAGCACACACGAAAGTATCGTTGGATGGGCTGTGAATAATCACTCGCAATGCAAAGAAGTTATCAGAAGATAATGCAGCATTGCTATTTGTTACTCTATAATTAAAGTTTTGTGTTCCTAGTATAAAACCTTATTTGCAGGGGTTTGTGACTCTGAGGCAAAAATTTTCCATCAAGACAATGCCTCAGCCACAGCTAGGAATGGTTGGGCACCACTGCTCAGTAAGTAAAGCAAAGTAGGACCTCAGCCTGGAGGAGGTGGGCACCTCCTGTGACTGGGGCACACACTGCAGGCAGCAGGACTTGCATCCCCAAACCACTGAGCGTTAAGTCTCATGGCACAACGTGTGCAGCCTGCTTGCCATGTGCCATGGCGTGAGGTCACAGCATCTTCTCTCTCCCTTCCATTAGTTTGGAGAGCGATTCGCTGCAAAAGCTGGAGGAATGCACCTTCATTGTACCGTGCCTCAGTTTCCCCAACAGTAAAAAAAAAGAAATCACCTAATTTGTTCTTGCTGGTGCAAGGTGTGTTAGCATTAGTGAAGACAAGAAGTCCTGTTACTTGGCTTTACCAAATGGGATGACTGCACTCATGCATGTTTCGTTGAGAAGATCACATCCCATGTCTACAGCCAGGCTGGGCTTTGATTGAGCAGAAACAGAGAGAAACCAACATGTAAGACAAATAATCACCACAAAATTACAACTTGGCAGTGCCAGAAAAACACCTGAACACTTACCATTTGCCACTGGATTTCCCTTGGGCTTTTGGGGAGGGAAGCTGGAACCGTACCTGTCTGTAGAGAGGTCTGGCCATGCTCTACATCACGCCTTCCTGGGAATCCTCTTCCTGCTTCTTCCCAGAATGCAGTTGAAAATCTTGGAATTGTCAGAACATTTTATTACCACTTGCAAAGCAGATTCAACTTCATCAGATAAAGACACAATTGCATTCATTGACTCTGACACAAGGATATGCATACTGATAAACATACAGATAGATGTACACACTTATACATGAATGAGATATGCTAATTAAAAATTGCAGTGGGCACTTTATTAAAAATTTATTGTACAATCTCCATCTTCAAAACATTTTACATCAACAAATATAGAAGCTCGACTGCTGGAATCATAAGTGATTTATCTTTAAAAGACTGTATTCGTAACGGGATGCAAAGATGCTTGATGAACGGCCGTTATATTCCAACTACTACTTTTTATTGGAAGTATTTTGGCTGTTATCTGTTTGTTCTCCATCCTTGAGAGAAATAAAACAAGTGTCTCAGCTTTCATTTTATCGGATAGATGGCACCACGTAGCATATTTCCCATGCTAGTTTGAATTACAGCTGTTTATCTTTCAGCTTTCTTTAAGATTAATTAAATGCAAATGTAACTCCGTGAATCATGGGATTACCTGCCAGACCCCTTATTAATACCTTCACTTAAAAACCCCTGTGCCAGAGAGTCATTAATTTGCAAAAAGAAAAGTGCTAAAGCAGCCCTTTGCCTACAAACAATTCCGAGATGGCTGCCCAATTAGTCCGGTAGCACTCGGATCCTCCTTTCAGGCCCTGTGGCCCTTTGAGGACACAATAAGGCTCCAATGATAACCTGGCAACCTAGGTAGAAACCCAGCCAAGTGTGAGCGTTTGAAGCTGCAGCTTGGCTGCCACCGTGTCGGCGAAAAGAAAGAATTCAGGCACCATGTCATCCAGTACAAAGGATAAAAACAGATTCAACCGGAAATTCAATGTGGCACCACATATGGGATACATGAGTGCGGTTATACAACAGGCCACATATTTTTTTTGAACAGTCTCCTGCATGTGATGCCGAGGACATGTGTAACCATCATAACGTCTCTAAGAATCTGTATTTAATTTGAGCTGGGGTGGTGGCAGGGATTGGAGATCTGAAGCCGCCACAGGTTTGTGGCAGATGGCTCTGTGTCAGCTATGACAAGCAGCCAGGCTCGGCTTCCTCTGCAGATTTTCTTTTCTCTCTGATCAGGTAAATATGGGCACACTCTGGAAACTTCCACAATTCTGCCTGAGGCTGCAAGTTTGTGACTTAGCCCCATCTGTCACAAATCTTCCCTCGGTTCTGCTGCGAGCAGAGACCTGAATTTACCACGGAGCGCTGCCCAGGAAAAGCCAGCCATCTCGCCCTATGAGGAAGAGAGCACATGGAGAAACGTGAGCTGCTGGAACACAGAAGGGACCTCTCCACCCTCGGCAGCACCCAGAGCCACTCTTCCTCCGCGCTGACCCCACTGCCGCGTGCTCAGGCTTGTCCCAGAGCTGTCCCAGCACGGCCCCGTACCCTAAAGAAAGATGCAGCTCATTTTCTGGGGAGGTGTATGAGTGATAACTGCAAAAGTCTGGGCTCTCGTATTTTCAAGGAATAGAATGTGATTCAGTCAACAGTTCCTAAATATGCAGAGACAAAAATCACAATGAGTAGCAAAGTTTTCACATAAAGCAAGATCTTTGCATGAAGAGAGGTGTCAGTAGCACTGCAGTATCTGCTACGATATAACAAACTTCTTTGTTTCTTGTGCCCTATGAGCACAACAGAAATAATCATTTACGCTGCCATCATTAGACTTCAGGGTTAACCTTTAGGATTCAGTGAGGACAGTTCATCCATTCAGACCTGCTGGTTCAGGATAACTGCAGCTCAAGCTCACAGTACTGATCAAGCACACATTTTATGCATGTTCTTAAACTTACCTTAATAAAATTAAGAATTAAAAATTATTTTTCAGCACAAAACCCGAGACTTGGTGTGCAAGAAGGCAGAGCAACTTACAGAGCCAAATTGTATCGGGTCAGCTTTACTCTGTGACCAGCTCCTTTTCTCTGTTAGTATTAGGGAAGAATCAAGGTGGAAAGCAGCTTGTAGTAATTACTTTGGGGGCTCAACTTTCAGACTCCAACCACCTTTGTAAGCCACCATCAAAAGACAGCACTGGTTTACACAAACTGGGTGTGCTGTGAGGGCCGAGTCAGAGCTATACAATACTCCTCAGAAGAGTATTTCCCTGAACGAACCTCTCTGTGAACAAACTGTAGTTTCTATTATTGGCCTTTTAAAATTCATTTCTTCTATCTTTAAACAAAACCATAAATGTTGGATGTGAATTTATGCAAGACACCCTTCCATTGGGAAGGTTCAGAACACATTGATCATCCACAACACGAGGAGAGCAGTTTCAGGCTTTCTTTCTGTAGGCAGTTTGGATACACTTTACTGAAAACCGAAAAGTTTTCATGCTTTTTGCAACTCTTCTTTCAAAGCCATTCGCATTTCCTTTGACTCATTTCTCCATCTACCCTTTCGCAGCGGCTATGGTTCGTCTGCCAGCTTTCATTTACTTTCTAAAACTAAACTGGAAGCTATCTAATATGGTTATAATACAAAGTTCAAAGTCCTGCTGCTTATGCTGAAAGATGCGTACACAACTGCTTTCTTCTTGAATGCTTTTTTCCTGCTCCACAAGCGTGGCCAACTTCTATGAACTGTAGGCCAGAATCTTCAGAGAGCTGAAAGCTCCCACATCTATATCTCAGAGAGGAAGAGCAAAGCAAGCCTTGGGAATAGGTGGAGTGGGCACTTCTGCTTCCTGGCAAACAACTCAAGAAGGAGATACTCAACATATGCTGGGACCCAGAATGACCTAGCAGGCAACTCTCACAGTCCCTGACAGACCATTGCTTCTACTGTGAACAGCCACACAAGCTAGCAGAACTCGCTCTACCAAAGCTCTTTCTGGACTCACATACAGCTTGTGGACCTTAGGTTGTCCCAGAACACATAAAATGGGCCCCCTGGTCCAGAAGAGATTTCTACCTCCTAAGCTACCTGGATCTTTGACTATGACACCATTACATATAGGAATGAAAAATGTGAAGACTTCAGTCTAGCCTGGATACAAGTCTGAGCAATTTAATCCATCCTACTTTGAAGCTGGCCCTGCTTTGAGCAGAGGCTGGACCAGATGATTTCCAGAGGTCCCTTCCTAAATTACTCTGTGGTCCGCTAATCTAAGTAAGTAATCAACGTCTTCTTCCACATAAAAAGTCCTGATCTCATACATTTTACTTAGAATCTTAGATATATCCTACTTGGGAACCCATTCTTAAGCTGCTCTTCCCAGCAATGTCAAAGAGATGGATGATGCAGCACACTGTGCTCCAGAGTTCCTAACTGCTGTAACCTTCCCCTACAGGCTGTGAAAAGCAGAGCTAGACCACCTCTGAAACCACTTTAAATCACACTTGCTGGAAATGGAGCATCATGAGAGGTTGTCCAGAGAGGTGGTGGATGCCATGTTCCTGGAGACATCCAAGGTGAGGCTGGATGGGGCTCCGAGCACCTGAGGGGGGTTGGACCAGATGGCCTTTAAAGGTCTCTTCCAACTCAAATAATTTTATGATTCTACCATTCTATGAATGTACCTGTTGTACACTTGGGCTTCCAACCTGCCAGCCTGCACCTAATACCAACCAGGTAGATGCCTCTTTTTGTCTCTGCAAACTTGCTCTGCAGCTGAATGGAAAGTCAGCATGATGGATGGAAATATTTGTACTATTCATGCAGCCTGTAGAGCTCCAAATTAACTTTATCAGCTCAGGACAAAAGATCTGGAGAACACTGTAAGCAAACATCTGCTCAATATACATTCATGGTTAAAAAGTAAACAGTGTGTTTGGCTCCATAAGGAGCAGGTTGAAAATTATCACAGAGTACAACACATCACATAAATTGATGGCATGGCCTAGAATACTCTGCAAAGTAATGATCACACCAGCACAAAAACAGCTCTCAAGCATCAGAATGGCTTGAATGAGGGCAGATAAGAATATAAACATGGAATAACATTCACGAGGGGAGACTGCAAAGACCAGGATACTGTAAGTGTTTGACAAATGTTTACACAATAATGAATGATATGGAAAAGATGGAGTGAGAGCTTCTGCTTCCAGGCAAACAGCTCTAGAACAAGGAGACACTCAATGCATGTGAAGGTGTGGAGCAGGGGTAGGCAAAGCTTGGGATGCTGTCTGCAAACACACACTTGCCTTGCTGCAGAGAGCCAAGAAAAGTCAAGGACAGAGGTCTCCCAGGGCCTGAATGTCGAATGGAGACTATTATGTAGCATGGAAATACTTAAAAGAAGATTATGAAAGATTATAACATCTCCAACTCCAGGGTTAAGACCAATCTTTAATTCTAAAAGACCAAGAGAAGACCTTTAATACCCTATTTCTACCTATGTCAGCCTTCTCTCCAAAATCATGGAAACATGATATTAAACTAAGCACATGACATGCTGATCCAGAGTGGCAGCTAGCATCCCTACAGAAAAATGCATTTTAGTAGAGTTCTGCTGGGGAGTGGGGAAGCACAAGGGCAGATTCATCATTCCTGGCTCTTATATGGCCTGTGCAAGAACTACAAAGAACAACTGCTCCATGCAACAGGGTCAGCCCACACTAACCTCACTGAGCTGGCTGAGGGCAGATGCATGCAGGTGCAACAAGTTGCTGGGGATGCCTTTTGCCACCTAGCTGTGCCCAGATATCAGAGCTGGACCAGAAGGGAACTTCCACCTGTTTGCCTGAAAGACTGAAGAAAATGCTTTATGTCGATTGGAGCAAAAAGAGAAGGATGAAAAAAAAAAAAAAGGAAAAAAAAAGAAAAGAAGAAAAAAGAAGAAAGGTTTGTTAGAACTGCCCTATTCAGGCAAATCTTGAGACGGGAACAATTCAGATGTCTAAGGTCTAACTGGGATCTTAATTTGATTTTACAGCAGTTTAATCCCTTTGAATTCAGCATGGTTCTTTATCTTCTACAGTGGTGTAAGAAGGAAAAAAAATCACACCATGTGTCTTTTCATAGGCAGGTGAGCTTCTGTAGTGTGATGGAAATGAGAAGATGAATGTCAGAAAGTGGGCCAAATTCTTTTCTCTGTTAAACAAGCATGAGTGAGAGTAGGATTTTTCTTCAGGAACTGAAGCTGACAGCATGTCAACCAGCACTCATTCAGCTGGGAGGGCTGGGAGAGATTATTTAAAGTTGTCAGCTCCTTCCATGCCTGGCTTTTGGCAACTCTTCTTGTCCCTTTCCACTGTATAATCTTTATACATGCTGTTTTAAATTAAGAAACTGAAGTGAGGGAACTGAAAGGTAAACTCAAAGAAAATAATGCAGAAACAAATGCTTTGCCCTATATATATATATATATATATATATATTTTTTTTTTTTTTTTGCAAGGGAGCTTGCAAATACTGACAGGTCTTGTGGTGTGCTTCAGTGGAAACTGATGCCCTGTTGTTCATATTGGCTTCACTTTGGCACTTAATTTAGCAACCACAAATACCCAGAACCAAAGAGGAACTTTTGATCCCTGAAAACTAGAACAAATAATTGATAACAAATGCAGTTTGCTTTCCCCAAATCTCGACTTTCTCTTAACGACTGGTAGAAGGCAGTGTGGAAATGCAAATGAACCAGCCCTGGTGCTGTGAGAATACACAGAGTAAGCAATGTGTCATTTGGAAAGCCTTTCATAGGTGCTTACATTATGGACATTTTTAAAAGTCTGCCAGCATGAACGGAATTAAGCTATTACAGTTTAATACGTGGGTCTGTGCACTGTCACAGGGATATTCGCTGTGTCTGGCTCCCTAACCTGGCTGCCCCACTGCCATTCATCTTCCTTTTGCCCCAAACTTTGCTGCACAAGCACTGAGGACAACCAGAGGAATTACTGCCTGCTTAATGAGACCGCTGTCTAATTATTATGGATATCCTCAGTAATAAAACAACAACAGTACGTAAAAAGATAACTCAAAGTACTTCTGATGATGATTGCTTTCTGATCTATAAAGCAGAATCTCCAAGCAATAAAGAACAGCATTATTTGCTTTTTTGTCACGACTGCACAGCTACTGTATGGACTTAGGCAGGGAGCACGGCAGGAAGGTTTCTGGAAGAGAAGCAGCCAGTTGGCATATATTGCTGTACAGCACAAAACATTATACCAATCTAAAGAAAGTGGAAGTGCTGCGTACCCTTCTTGATTTCACTCTCTCCAGCTTCCTTAAAAGAAGCATAATTCCACCTCTAATTCCATTAGCAGCACGTACCTAAGCTAGCACTTCTCTAGAAGGTTTCAGGGACAGTTTCAGGGCAAAATACAGACTTAGTATACGTGGGTGTAGGTACAAAAGACAACTCTAACAGCATTCTCAGAGCTGATCCAAAGCCTATTAAAGACAACAGGATCCCTCCCCTGGTATTCACAGGTATTGGATTAGTCCCTTGACTCAATTTAAAACGATCCCCACTCAATGCAGTCGCTACCTGTCGCACCCAGGGCACGATGGAGGGTCTGCCTCCATCTGCCTACAAGGGACAAGATCGGCACCCATGGGATAATGCTTCCATGGACACCCTGCCTGCCAACAATTCCAAGGGATGTTTGCGGGTTTTTATTCTTGAAGAGCATCCTTAAAGCAGATTAGTTATTTTGCTCACGGGGCTCACGTGCACACCATTCCCCGCACCACATCTGAAACCCATGCTACTTCGTATCGGTATTTGTTCTGCTGCTATTCCCATTTTTGGTGTGCCAGCTTTGGTTTTCTTTAGGAGCTGGGTCTGCACACGTGCAGAGAAGATCCAAAACTATTTGCTGGACTGGAGGCACGGGAAAATGTCAAGGCAGACGTTTAAGGACTGTTTACCCTTTGAAGCCACCATGTATAACTACACAACACTATTGACTCCAGAAGTAATGCTGAGCACTGGAAGTGTTCAGTCAGCATTTTAAACTATTATGAGCTACCTTCTGAACCATTGCCAAGTTAATAGACAATGAAAGATAATGAGCTTGAAATTGGGTGTTAAATTGCATTTTTGGTTCTCTCCTTTTTTCTTGAAGTTTAACTGTTTCCTGCAGAAACGACATCATCTTTGATGTATCATTATGTAAATGTCTATTTTTAGGTCACAAAAGGAGTCAAACTGGGGCTAAACTCTCACTCCTGCTCCATGTGCGTGCAGAAGGGTGGGGAGGCAGATGAGACACAGCGAGACCACAGCTTCTGGTCCTCAGAGGAATGCAGAGAGGTGAGGTGTGCTGGCAGCATGGGGAAGGAGATGACTCGACTTGCTCAGTAACAGCACGCTGGGTGGCTACACTGCTGCAGGAGAGCGTGCTTTTGCACTGCACAGGTAACCCATGAGCTCCCTTGAAGGGCTGAATGCAGATTGTTACAGATTCCACCTGAAGCACCTTTGTCACGACTTGTATCTGCCCTGATCACAGCATGTCCAGCCTTTACATCTGCAACTGAGCAAAAAATGCTGCAAGCTTACATATTAGCATGCAGACAATAGCAGCTGTTTTCTAACAGCAGCATAGTGTAACAATATGTTTTTACCGAAATAATGTACAATTTAGTGCTCTATGTAATTTGAGATGAGTGTGACTCCTAGCAATATCAATCCGCACCTTAAAACTGGGAAAGTCAGTCCAGCATGGAACACTTGATCAAAACTGGAACAGAACATCTACCAATGAACATGTATTTTCTCCAGATAAATAAGGGCAAAGAACAGGACATGATAAACACCAGGACATCACGCTACTCATAAACGTTTACGTTCATCATAACTTAAAAAAAAAAAGACCTAAAATAATCACAGTCATCAAAAGAATTCTGGTATTTCCAAAAGGCAGAGAAACCTTACCTGATACCCAGCACCTGCATGTTTGGAGGACCGAAGATTAAATTAGGATAGGAAGGTAGGTTTATCCTCATTAGTATAATTGTAGGATCTTTCTTTTATTTTCCTTTTAGACTAATGAGTTACATTAATCCAGGTTCATTTTTATAAGCCTCCTGGGTCCCAATGTAAAGGACAGTCATTTTAGAAAACAATAAATTAAAAAAAAAAAAAGCATGTAGCATGCATTAAGTGCACGTATTTCATAAGACCTAGGTTAATACAACCGGCATCTAGTTTAATTAATCCTTGTTAGTGTAACGACTAATATCCCTCCCTAGCATGTTTCCTTTAAACATTAGTATGTTAATTAAATGTTGTTGTTTTAAGGGTTTTTTTTTTTTTTTTTTTTGCCTTTGTACTTCAATATGGCATTATATCATGTAAAACTCTTCCCAACAACTACCTTATAGAGATGTTTCCTTACAATATCTGGTCTCTTGCAGAAATTCTGAAGCCTTTTAAAAAGCTGTTCAGGTGTAGAATACAGATATTCAGCTGCAGGAAAAACAGATACATTTTTAATGAAACAAAAACCTCAAAGCACACACTCGATATTAGTCACTTTACTAATTAAAAATGCATATTGCTCTGTGCCGCCTCGTGTTTTACATTATTTAAGCATGATTTTATAAGGTTACCTCAGCTCACAAGGATGTTTAATGCTAAATAAGACTGTGTAGTTGTGCTGTTTAGACATCTCCTTTGGGTGATTAAAATACATTATTCTAATGTAACACAATGCATATGTGATACATTTAGTGATGAGATTTTTCAAAGAACTGGTACTACATTAGTGTGTATCCCGTATCGCAGTTGCATACTATTAAGTATTAAATTGTTTAAATAATTTGGTGTGATTTTCAGGCCTCCATTTTTTTTTTTTCTACTTCTTTTTTTCCCTATCTCAAAAAAAAATCTGCAAACCATTGCAGCGTCGCTGACCTTCTAACAAAAATCTATCATTATGGGTTGTGTATGCTAACAATGAAGAATGCTATTTCAAAACTTGCTTTTGTGTTATCTTAAAAGAACAGATGGCAAATATAAACTTCTTCTAATGTATTAAAACACATAAAATTCTCCTTAACACTAACATGTCGGCTTGCCAAATAAACAATTGCTTTTGCTCGAGTTTATGCTCAAACTTTACATTTTAGCACGCGTCACACGTATTGCTTTTCAACCAAAAGTGTGTGCAGCAAAGCAGCTACCTGGGAAGATCTCCGGGTACACCAAGGCCTTGGGACACAACGGGTAACAGCCACAATGCACCGCTTCCACCCTGAAGGTTAAAAGCAAGCAAAAGGTGAGCGCGACATCAGGGAGCCAAAAACTTCCTTTGGTGCAGGACCATGGAGGTTGACTGCACGTAGCACGAGGAAAACATTTTCCTCCTCAGCAGCGCAATCCCTTCTAAATGCCAAAGTTGCTCTTTTGAAAGAAAATTTTATTGATCATATGAATTACATAGAACAGAACAGTGAGCATATGTTTTGTTCGCTGAATAAATCAAAGCGCAGCTCTGCATTTTTTTGTTTTTTAAATACTGCTTAACACATTTTATAATCAGCAGACAGACACATGTAACAACATGGTGAAGTATGGACGGCTTCTCTTAATAATGCTGCAGAGAAACGAGGGCATACGTGCACGTGTCTATGGGTGTGTGGCCACAGAGATGCTCCCGTCACACACTCAGACTCCAAAGGCTGCAATTAAACAGCCCCAGGAACAGCATGCTTTGGGCTGGGATATTTAGTGTAAGCACAAGCTTACAAGATCACTCCTTTTCTTTATCAGGACTCAAACTTTTTGTAATAAATACCAATGAGGTCCCCCTGTGATGCTTTGAGGGTTTGTTTTTTTCTAGGACTGATTTACATATCTGCTGTAACATCGAGCCCAAATATTTTGGAATTGTGACACAATGGCACAAAGTTTCCTAGCAGCGACTCTAAGAAAAGCTATCCCAGTCCTGCCTGCATTTTAATAGCAGAACGGGTTAAGGCATCAAGTTTGCAGTTTATTTTTTTTGCATAATGACCACTGATGTGACATAATGTCCCCCTGAAGATACAACTGTAATTTCTGTTGGCCAGAAATTACACACCGAAATTTAAAACACTTCTTTAAATATGTTTATTTGATGAGAGGCTTTGAATTTCCTCCAACATGTTGACCATACGAGGACTTTATTTTTAGCTTCACTTTCCCTCGGTCCCTGGGAAAGATCTGAAATCTTGTCAATGTTCACCTTTCATTCTTGGGGACAACCCAAAAGGCTTTTTGCTGCATCCATGTGCACGTTGGCTTTATTACAGGCACTCAGGCCAGCGCACACCAAACCCTGCTTCCTTTAGCTCGACTCCGTTTTAAGGAGCCAAAAAATTAAATAAGGAATATCACATCCAGCCCTCACGCTAGAAAACTACTCACATCCACAGAACCCAAAGATATATCCCCCTGCAAATGCTTTTGCTAAGCAATGATTGCTAGCTTTTACATAAACTTTTAAATTTTGTAATTTATGTGGCTTTTTTTTTTAAATAACATATGCACTTCAGATTGCATTTTAAACATTAACAACAATTTCAAAGTGTACATCGTCTAGCACTATATTTTTTTTTTTTTTTTACCAAAGGGAAATGTTTCTGATGTGTGATTTAATTGATGATTTCAGTTCTTAAATATTGTGTCATATGTCAAAGCAAATAGAGTTTTAAAGTTTTCTCTAATCTAGGGGAAAAAAAAAAAAAAGATCGAAACTGTGGACATCTCAGTAATAGCTCAGATCGCAGAGTTACGATAAAATATTTGCTTTTTAATCCTATTGCCTGCATGAAAAAAAGAGCAGCTCCCTCCAACAAACCTGCAGGCCAAGATGCAGTCTGAGTCACCGCTTGTGCACACAGCTTCCCCATACAAGAAACCTCCATCAGGATCATGAATTAGTCAAATCCGAACTCAGTGTTTTTGGAGCACACCGACTACAAGTTAAACTCTGCAATTCTTTCCAGCCAATCCTATCTGCAGACTGCCTACCTTTCTGCACCCAGCTTTGCACACATTCCCCGATGGCTCGTCCTGCGGTGCAGTAATTCCTGCTGTGAGCATCCCCTTATTGCCCAGACCTATTGAAGTCATGGGAAGAGAGCAGGCTGAGGCTGAGCAGGGACAGGGAAGCTTCCTCGCCTCCACACCTCCTTGCCTTGCTCCTGAGAAGTATCACATCACAACAATCACACAACGCTTCTTCGTTTCAATCCTTAAGCGCTCCTAGTTAAATCATAAACAGAGTTCCAATTGATCTATTGTTAAAATGGCTAGTAAATGACCTTTTTATTCCAATTAACAAATCATCTGCTAAATCTATGAATCTTAATATTCAGATCTATTCACTTCAATTCATACAATTTATCTGCAAATAGTTGTTGGGCTTTTGATTCTAAATATAATTAGCTGATAATTTTGCTTGGCTGAATTACTTTTCTGGAGGGCCTGCTAAGGCTCTCAGCCGCATTATCTAGCAATAATGAATCTGATAGGTGAAATTTTTTACTGTAATGAGGATGAGACACAGTTGTGACACCTGAGTCTAGTAATAACAGAAGACTGCTAATTATCGACAGCACTTTTTTGTGTGATGCACAGAGAAAAAAAAAAATCCCTCAT
>NC_052538.1:32742642-32757642 GCF_016699485.2 Gallus gallus
TACTACCAAATCATGCCTTATTTGTGCAATCCAGATGGGCCACAGGCGGGGACCTAAACGTTATATGGATCCGATCCATTTCCCATTGTCTTAAAAGCAGCAAAATCAAAACTAAAAGAATCGAAAATTAACAGTCCTGGAGGTAACAGATAGTACAGAACTGGCAAAAGGACAGATTTTCAGCTGGTCCCAAGTCCCATTCTACATACTGAAGCAGCAGAGGGATACAAGTCTACAACTTGGAAAACACAGACGAGCTATAACACCCCATATTTCGGTTCATCTGTAGCTGATACACATTTGTAAAAGTTTTAATTTACTGCGTGCACATCCATTGCGGGATCTGATCATTCTGTTTATTACCACAAGCCCTCAGACACAAAGCAGTGCGTATACAGAATAAACTCCATTTCTTTTGCAAATGAATAGAACTGTTTGCAGGGTAGAGGTTGTCAGAAACCAAGGAAAGGATGGACTGTGCAAAAGAGTGGTAGAAAAATATTAAAGATTAATGATCACTTTCAGAGACACAAACCAGAAGCTCTCGCACAAGTTCTTAACCCCATGTTCGGAAGGGAACTAAGTGCTTTCACCTGCTAAAATCTGAGTCTGGGTTTCAGACGAGTGACCCAGGCTGAAACATTTTATTTCCGATCCGAACCACCCACCTAACTGGATGCTTCAATAAATGCAGACGTGCTAATAAAACACAAGTTATACACATGGTTTTGTACTGCTAAGGAAAGTGAAAAATACTTGCTGTCTCAAATCATTTTAATTGAGCAACCTATCGGTAGTATTTCATTTTCCAAGTAAAAAACATTTAAAATAAGTTGTTTCCACTAACATAGCAAAATGCAGGAAAAATCCCCCCCGGAAATATCTATTTTATGGTAACTTTATGTTAAAGAATTAAAAAACAAAAGGAAAAGGTACCTGGAACATCAGTGAAAGTCTCCCCGAGGACGGACACGTGAAAAGGTAGCTCCTGCTCCTTCAGTTTCAGCAGCACTTTAAAGAAAGTTTCAGGATCTTTGTCATGTTCCCTTGAAATAAACAGAACTTATCTCAGCATCACTTGTGTTTACTCGAGAAATTGTTTTCTGTTTACCAGAACAGTATTTATCTTCAGTTCTACTTTGAGTATAAATTCCCTCTTTGTTTATACAGCATGCTTGAATATTTTCCTCAACCCAGCACTCAGGAACAGAACTGTTTCATGTGATGCTTCTCTCTCTTCCCTGTCCTCAAACAATGCAACATCACACTAGAGAAAGGATAAGGTGAGAAAAAAACACGATCATCTCTACTTTTTCCTTATGTATACAATCTTCTTTTCAGAATATATTCTTATAGAAGATTGCATACTTATCCTATAGTATATTTTGCCCTTTTTTTTTTTTTTTTCCCAGGAATAACACATTACTAAAAAACTTTTGCTAAAAAAATAGGATTTCCCCAGCCAGAATGTCATGAATCTGTGTACCAATGGAAAGCTCCCAATCCCTTCAGTGCTTCAGGTGAAGAAGAAAGGAGAGAACTAATAGGAGGCAAAAACAAATTTGGTTACTAACAAAGTGGAACAAAAACAATTTGTTTGTCTACTGCCTTTACCAGGACATGACAAATGGTTAAAAAGATCTCACAAATGATCTAGATCTCCAAAATTTGACAGATTATACTAAAAACAAAATAAGATACTTCCCCACGCTAAGGTGAATATTACATACATCTCGCATTTCATTATTCTGCTTTAAATTATTGTATTTTAGACAGATGTGCACCATATGCCTTTAAGATATTTTGATTTTAGTTATTATTTAGAAAACTCCACTGTTTTCCTTCCTGTACTAAGGGAAAACCTACAGCTCAGTGGCCCTGTTGTCTTTCTTCACAGACTGATTTTCCAGAATGAATCTGTAGGTTTGTCACACCACTATATGAAAGATTAATAATTATATCGTTCAGAAAATCTGAAGCCAAATGACATCTGCAGCTCTACATGTGTTAATTTCTCATACAGTCAATATTTTTGGTTTAGGGAATTAAAACAAATTAATCTTATAATTAATATGACTTTCCTAGGCTGCAAAAATCGTCAGGAACCGGGAAGTTCTTCGAATCAGATACACTTTTTTTCTAATAGAAAGCCAGACAATAATTACTTAAAGAAGTTCTGCATCTCCCAGATTTGTTTTGTTCCAAATAATAAAGAGGAATGCAACAGCATAAGCTTCCTAATTTGTTTCACATCTGCAAACCAGGAGTCTTCACGGTGCTTCCAGTAACCGAAGTGGGTAAGACAGAGAATTCGGACAGAGAATTTCTTTCAGCTGCAAAAACACAACAGCCGCTTGGATTGACCTGTTTCTGGCAGGTAAATTATCAGTCCAAGCCTATTCCCAGTTCCCTGTTTGCCTCAGTTTCCCTCCCAGGCAGGTGCTCGTGGTGTGTGTAAGCGATCCTGAGAAGCGTTGAGGCCTGCAGCTTCCCATCCACAAGTGGGCCCTGACAGACAGAGCCGTGACGCTCACATGGATCCTTCCAAGCTTTTCACAGCCACTCTATCGGCTTCGCAGTCACAAAAAGTCCTTCCAGAAAAGGAAATGCTTTCCCTCTCCCTTTCCAGAAGAGACCAGGGGTCCCAGAGGCAGCCAAAAGTGGAGGATGCTGTTGGAGCCACATTGTCAAGGAGCTGGCAGGAGAACGTGAAGCCTCGCGGCTCGGAGAAGCCACATAAGCTGCACATATTTAGGAAAACTGATAGGAATTGGAAGTTGCAGCTTTGTTTAATAGGTGGGGAGGAACAGAAGGAAAATTTGGCACCCAGAAGGAATGCTGAAAGAGGAAATGTTTCCTCTGCACTGGAGGCTTTCTTAAGGGTTTTCTGATGTAGGTGATCCTCCTTTCTCATCCCCTCTGAAAATATTTGGCTTTTATACAATACTCGGAGGTTTCAGTGACCCATTTTGTGAACTTTGCCATTTTTTTCTACCCAGAAGGTCATATACTGTCTGAGCTGTTCGTTCCTGTGGCTTTTCCACATCACAGCCACCTCATTTTCAGTCATTTTTGTTACGACCTAAAGCCAGCTTTTGGCATGTGCACCTACAGATGGCAATGCCTTCTTACACCTGCACGTTAGCAGTGGCATAGCTCCTGGTAGAAAGGACTAACGAACACAAGACCACCTCTTTACCACACCAAAGAGTGCTACATTTCTTGGCTGACATGGAGAAAGCCATATACAATCCAGTCTGCCTTACTCAGCAACAACTGCTAAACACACCAGATTGTCATAGCAGTGATCGTGGAAAAAGATGAACACAATATGGAATGTCTGTTCTGTAAAGATCTGCTCAAAATGACGTGCACTTTTGGCTGCATCTGTTGCATTTTGGAGCTTTATTAAACAATATTAATTATATATACTCCATTTCCTTAGGAAGGACTGCAAAATGGTATAAAAGCCTGATATAAAAATATAAAAATTTTTTCCGAGATATTACTTTTTGAGGAAAATTAAACTAATTTGATTCCAGGGTCTGGCTTAGCTATTTAGTTTAGGTATTTGAAATGCTCTTGGATTTTTAGTGGATATGATCTGCATCTGGTAAAGGAAAAGTAAGGACTGGGCACGGTATGAATGCAGTCTAAATTTCATCCTAAGAACATGAAAGCACCAGAATGGCCAAACTCCAGCTGCAAACTCCCACAAAATGGACACAGGCACCATCTGCTTCCTGCTCATACCTATATTTGCATTTGAGTGCAATGCTCTTGGAGATGCTCAGTCTCCAGGTTTAAATACTGCACACTAACATTTTTTACCTAGAATCATAGAATGGCCTGGGTTGAAAAGGACCACAATGCTCATCTAGTTTCAACCCCCCTGCTATGCGCAGGGTCACCAAGCACCAGACCAGGCTGCCCAGAGCCACATCCAGCCTGGCCTTGAAAAGCTTTTTAATTTTTCTGTCCCAAACACATATGAAGTCTAGCGGTCTGGGAGTGGGATCAGAGTTCATCCTGATTTATAGTGACTTCCCCTTTTAATCCAAAAAAACTTTCAGGACTGTCCCCAGATGAGCAATGGGAGGGCTGCAGCATCAGTACCCATCACTACTGAGCCTCTATTATCTCCGCCTTAGATTTTCTGTTTATAACATGGGTGTGATAGTATTACTTTTTCACCACAGAAGGACACTGTCAGGATTAATTGATGACTTGACATCCCTCTTTTCAGTCTAAAATGATTAAAAACCACAACGTCTTCACACTGCAGCAATGCACCTCTGTACAATCAGCGGTAAAAGACTTCAAAACACCCTTCTGCTATTCAGGGACTTTATTAATTTAGACCAAGAGCCCCAGATATTTGCCCTTTGCTGGAGCTGGAAGGAGAGTGCACACAAGTCAGCTGAACCTGAGATAATCCTTGCTGTTGCAGGACACCTACACCCTGACCAGTGATGGAAAATACATGAGGAGAATAAATAAATAAATAAATAAAAAGGAATAGCAGAATTTTATGCACTATCCTGTGTATACTCATCTCTTGAATTTAAGTGAAATTTAGTATGAGACCCAGATGGTTTTCTGTGACTTGAGCTTAAATTTTTAAGTATATGTAAACTTATACTTGGTGATAAACCCCGTTATTTAGAATTTGGAGAAAGATGCATAAAGATGCAATTGGGAAGAAGAAGAGTTGGACAAGAGAAACAGAACTTGCTCAAAGCCACAAAACGAATGCAATCTATTAAAAAAAAAAAACATCCAGTTTAAAATCTGTGCAAGTTAATAAGTAACATGGAAGTGCTGAGCCAGGGAGAAATTCTACATATTTCAGATAATGCTGCATGAAGGTTTGCAACGATTCTGGTCCTGCTGTCTCCCAGGGTGGGCCATACTCTGAAAGGGTTACAAATGAGCTCAGCTGAATGCAATATTAAAAAGCTTGATCTTAATCTTCTTAAGACATTTAGCATGGCCGATTTGCAGTATTTCAGTGGTAGAGAATTCAAAATGGTGAAGGGCACACAGTAATATTTCACTTCAGACAGTGCTTGAAATCCAAGCGACTCAAAACATTTCTTACACAACAGTACATAAAACACATGGAGAGCCCGGAGAGGAACAGCAGCATTAGTTCCAAGTCACAGATGAGCAGCCTATGGTAAGCATCAGGTAAGGAACCCACCTTCCAACCTGTGTGCATCTCCTGTTGCCTTCTAACTTCATAAAATCTCTTGAATGTCAGACAGGCAAAGGTGAGAAGTAGAATTACTAAAACAGGTAAAAAATCTTCAGAAGTCAAAGGAGCATTTTAGCACTTTTCTAACATATACACCAAGAGGTGAAACACGTTCCTGGCTATCTGCAGTTATTGACAGAAAATGGCTCACAGAAGAGGCCACTGAAGAATTCTTCATTATTTATGAGGTTGGGCAGCGTTTATGGAGACAGAAAAAAAAAATAGGAAAAGGCAGAAGGTTGGGAAGGAAGGAAAGAATACAGAAGAGTCAGACTCTGATGGAAATAGAAGCTGCCGAGAGCATCTGAGAGCACTATCAGTGACAGAGAAAAGGTCAGAAAAATATCAGTAAAGATATAAATTAGGAAGCAAAAATAAAACTGCACAGTAATTAAAGAAGAAGAATGGAACAGAAAGAGAATAAAAAGAGGAAAGACATTCAGCAATGTTAGAAGAGAAGCACGGTGCAGAGAGGATGGAGAACAAAAGAATCAAGGACGAGAAGGTAGAAAACCCATACAATCCATTGAAAAACTTCAAATTTCTGAGACAATGAAGGAGAAGAATAGCAGGGGCTGTTGAGAGCTGGGAGAGCAGCAAGGCAAGACTCACAGCTTTATCGCAAGCAGAGCCAGAAGCTGGAAGGTGCCCTTATCCCATTAATGTTCTTTGTTTGGGTGATAAAAGCAGGAACTTGAGGTTCTCTACCGGTTTGGCTGATACACTGCAGACCTGGGGAGGGCGATGGAGGATGCCACAGGCTGATAAGAGGACACATATGACAACAGCCTCCTGCTGACCCTCTATCTCATTTTCAAGAAAAAAAACAGCAGCACATGAAAAAATGGGGCAATCCAGAAATGCATACTCTGCTGAACTAGAAATGGGGCTTCACTTCATACCAAAACCAACCAACAGAAAAATTATCAGCGATTGAAGACTACAATGCACTATTTACTAGAACACACCTTGATATTTTGCATTACATTTTGAGGTCAGTAAAATTTGAATCTAGGCTTATTATAATCCAATAATGTTAGAAATCAACAGCGTAGTTACAAGGAAAGAAGCACGGCCTTCAGAACAGAGAATTACAGAGTTCTGGTCTTTTCCTGACACTGATTTCCCACGAGAGCGCTCTGCCCAGGTTTCCTCATCTGTACGATGCAGCTTTACAGGAGCTTTCATTTCCAGAAGTGTGCTGAGGGTCGGAGTCAGTAAATACTTCTGGAAGATAATATTCTTCCTAAAGTGAGAGGACTTGTGTTACAAGCCTATCCAGCACACCAATGAAATACATTTAAATAATTATTTTCATGGAGGGCAGAAGACTTTCCTAAATCAAATGATTCTAGTCATACATTTTCTATGTTGACACATACACAAAAAAAAAAAGAAACAAAAAAAATTATTAAAAAATTCTAATACCAAATTTCTGGTAACAAGGCTCCCGATAACTGCAAAAGAGGAAATATTACTGCCAGGAAAGAGCTGTTAGGAAAGAAACAGGGGAAAAAGAAATAACTATGAAAATGCAAACATGAAGGAAAAGTTAATTGCTTTCCATTCATTCAATTTATCACAGTATTTTTTCCGTCTTTTTACATCTCCAGTGTGAGGCAGAGGTACAGTGTGAATATGTTGTTAAGTCCAATGAGTTTTCTTCTTCAGCTGATATGCTTACAAAATATCTCTGCTGTAATTGTGCCTCTAAACATTGTCTGGCATCATCAGCATCAAAAGTTACTGCAACATCTAATACCCACTCAGTTAACAGAAAATGGAGTCAGCTAGAAGAAAATGCTTTTGTATAATCATCACTGATAAAAAAAGATGCTGAAGAATAAATTCCAGGCAGCAATTTGGAGGTCCTACAACTGAAAAAGGCCCTGATGCTCACCTGTGCTTCCAAAACACTTGTGCACGCCAAGGGATTCAAAGTTGGCAGGGGACAGGCACAAAGCAGCTGAACACTACTGGCAAACACCGTGTTTTATTTTCTATTATAGCCCATGACTTATTTACAGTGAGGAGCGTGTATTTTACCTTCTGATTTTTTTTTTTTTTTAAATTGCTGGCCTGAGAAAAATGGGTGGCATTTTGCTTTACGCTGGAAAAGCATTTTCTCCTATCTTGCATTATCTCGAGGAGATTCATAAAAAAAGAACCTTGGGAGTTTATTGTTTAGATTCTTCTTCTTCTCCCCTCACAATTCATGAAGAAAAATCTCAAAATAAAATATTACCCATTCTCCACCCAAAGAAACCTCAGGATCACCATCAGTCATTGAGCCTCCTGCTTATTTCCTAAAGAGAGATTAACCTTTGGAGACAAAGACCGCTCTTTGGTCTCAGTTCCATTGGTGTAAAAATCAATGCGCTTTTATTCAGATGCCTTTCTTTCATTTCTTTTACTCCAAATTAGTTAATCTAGCTTTTCACAAGTGCAGGATTTAGATGAAAATAATTTCTGTTGTATTTGCCACGGAATGCACTCACTGCTATGGACTACCTTGACTAGCTTATTTAAAAAATGAACTTCCTTTTGTGTTCCAAAGGTAATATGACAAATGGTCCCCTGTTGTTGGGACTCACAGTAAGCAAGATAAAGAATCTGAGTGATGCTGACAGCCCTGATAACCCTACCTAGTATACCCCCATTGTAATTCCACGTACCATAAAAAATCATGCCACGGTAATAATGGATGGGTATGAATATGATAATAAGTGGCTAAGAATTTTCTCAGGTGGTTCACTGGAAGAACAGAAGAATCAAACATAAGTCACTACATGAAAAATACTCTCTTACACATTTGCCTGACATTAGAAAATCCACCATACTAAACTCAGGGGAATAACACTGCCCATTCCTCTCTAATTTTCAAAGTGAACTCATATCACCAAACTGTGACTACTGAATATTCCCCTAAATGCTCTTTCTGGGTCAAAAAGCACGTCCTGGCCACTAATGAATACTGTGAGGGGAGTGAGCATAGGTACCAAACACAACTCTGGCTTTTTGGATTTGTGAAACTGTCCTCTGCAAGGATGGAGCTCCTAAGAAGGAACTCTTTTGGCAAGAAGACCAAGGTTTGTAAGTCATTAGTCAAAGAGACTGACACAACTACACATCTCACAGCTTTCAGAACAAGGAATGAACGCATTGCATTGAGACAAGCTTTCACACAACCGCAAGCAAGGAAAAGCAGAGATTGGAGAAGACAAAGGGAGAAAGGAAAGATGAAAACAAGGAGAAGAGGAGAGTTAGGAGGAAAAGAAGGGAGTGAGAGAAGAAAATCACATATTGCAGTGCAGTAAGAAGAAGAAATTAATTAAAAGGAGCTTCGAAGGAAGAAGCAGAAGAAACATAACCCCCCCATTACTGGTGAAAATAAGGAAGAATATTAGATCATTAGCTAGGGAACAACTTGATTTTTGCCTCTCAGAAGGTATTTGCACGCTTTGGTGACAGGTGCTGTATATTACAAAGGGGGCTGGTGGCTCTGTCTGTTAAGTTTGCCTGGGACTTGTTACAAAACCCTTTCTGTCCATGTTTATGATGTTTCCCAGGACTGAAGCTATCTTGGACTATGATCTTCCAGAAAAAATGCTGCCAAAAATTTTCTAGAACAGCCAAAGAACAAGATTTAAAAGTCCCACTACCTAATGCAACTGCAACGCATATCTTGCATACATTACATTACATTTCAAAGAAGCCTCTGTTCTATGCATTCAAGTCTCATTTTATTTTTGAGCGAGAACTGAATATATAAATGGGTTTGATTTTATGTCAAAGAAATGCTTTTTATTGCCCTTGTGAAGATCTTCCTAAAAACGTCCACATCTTGGACACATCTCAGATCAGTCAGGCTGCTGAAATCCAGGCAGAATCAAACATCTGAACTGCAAACACAGAGCTTGACTTCACTTTCAAGGATTCCTCTCCTGGACTCAGAATAACATCATCAGACTTTGCAGAATAAAGAATTAGTTTGTATGCATTAAGAATACAAAATCACAAGAAAAAGGGGAAGACTTGCTTAAGAAAAAGACAATGGAGAAAATAGGGGATGAAGAGACAGAAAGTGCTAATGGTAAAATGTGCTCTTCTAGTTTGACTAAAACTCTCAGAAGTGAACCACAAAAAGCGTAAGGAATGAATAAGATCTGATCAATTTGACCAGCTCTACAAAAATAGCACAGCAAAGTACTAGTGAGATGAGTGAAGACAGAAAGGGTGGGAGACAAAAAGACATAAGACCAGGTCAGATCATGTGAGGTGATAAACTGATTAAGAAAATTAATGGGAGAGATCAAGAGGGCAATGCAGTAAGGTTGGACAATGGGGCCTATGAGCAAGCAGGAATCAAATAGGACAGTACCATGTGAAGGTAGGGAGAGTGATGGGAACTTCTAGACAAAAGAAATGCTGAGAAATTGTGGGAGAGGAAAATGAGATGCAGATTTGCTGCAAAAGAGGAACAGAAAGGAGGACATGCCTGTGGAACTGAGCCTGGAAAAGAGAAAAGAAAGATGTTTGAAAGAGAAAGGTCAAGATGACTTTGGGAGAAAGGAACAGAAAAAAATTGCTTTGATGGCAACAGTTGGAAGAGCGTAAGCCCCCTTCCTTCGCAGCCATGAAAGGACTCCTTCGTCCCAGCAGTTCACATGCATTCCTGCTAAAAAATTGGGTTTTGCAGCTGCTCAAAGAAGAAAGACATCATGAAATGAATCTCTCATCAAGGAGAAGGGCAGAGACAAGCTTACTGGAGCTTTTATGTCAAACTGGGCTACACTGATCCCAAACATTTAAGTTCTTAATTTTTCCAGCCCTATGTTTAAGTCAAGATCGTCTTTTCAACCATGGCTGAAACACTTGTCATGAGAGCCTTCAGAGGACAGCACTAAAGTGGCTGCGCTATGAGCATCTGGGTAGGATAGAGGGAACAAAGAAGGAAGGTTTCTACATATGACATTTGAAACAGAATCTTGATGCTATTTGCCTTCTACTTCAAAATGCAAAAGCATCCCCTGTAGCAGAAAAGCACTCACAGGGCTCGAGTTTTGCTTCTGGTGCAGATAACACTGCTTTTACAATCACTTACTGCTCTGACTATGTGCACCCCAGGTAGGATGTGCTTTAACCTCGACTTTACAGGAGTGGAAAAAGAGTTGACACCAAATTTCTCCATATATAAAGAGGAGCAAAATAAGGCTGCAGAGCTTGAACAGAGAAAAGAAAGTACAGTGCTTAGTAGAAGTGAAAGAACCGAATGTATTTGGGGAAGCAGTGAGTAAAAAAGAAAGTTTTATTTTAATATGATTCTTTTTCAACCTATTAAGTTCTCCAATATCAGAATGAAGTCTGCTAAAAGTTAGTAAATAAAGGCTTTCTGGAGAGCTTTATTAAATCACTTATGACTTATCAAGTTAAAACTCCCACTCAGATATCTTAATAAAACTTTCAGAGAATATATTTAATTTTACTGGAAACCAGAAACCGATTGCTAACCACAGGAGTTACTGCGTGCTACATCACTGAACAGCTTTCTGTAAATAGAATATTTACCAACAACTTGGATTTAGTTCTCTAAAGTTTCAGTTTCTGAAGGTCAAATAACTATGTAACTGCTTAATAAAGAAGCAAAGAAGTACCTCTAAATATCTCCAAGCTCTGATGGGCTTATATGCTGCTCCTTAGGTGAGGTATTAGCAAAGCTTATTTATTTTCATTTCCAAGGCTTTTATTTGCTCACTCCCTTGTGGTAAAGCTGATTTCCATGATGATTCCCTTCTTAATTTTAATACCCTTTTTACTCATCATATAGACATAAGAATTTTCCATAAAATAATGAAACCCTTCCAAAGGAAATGAAGACAACTAGGAAAGTAAACTACAGCTTACTTTTTTTTTTTTTCCAATTAATTGATCCACTGTCATATGCATATATGAAAGATTTTTTTTAATGAAAGGAAAATAAGGTTAATTAACATAAAACCCCTCACTCCTTGAGATGTTGAATTTTGAATTTTATCCATGCTGCCTTAAGTGCCTTGATTTCCCAGTAATGACCTAGTTCTCCTAATGAGTAACATTAACCCCTGGCTGTAGCTGTCCAGGACTTAATTGTCAACTGGAGCTGAAATAGGAGAGTTTGCCGATCAGCAGGTATGTGGTATATTAACTCATGTCATTTCAGACTCTAATAAATAAATCTGTTGCTAAGGTAACAGGAACATCAGCTGTATCACTTTTTTTTTCTCTTCTTTCCCCCCCCTTTTTAAAGGAAAGTGCCTTTCACACCGAGCTTTTTAAAAAGGAAATTAACTACATGTAACCTTAATTAGAAGAAACATCGTTTCTCATCTGAGAAACATATCTACATTAATGAAAAAAGGCATTCAAAAAGAGGACTGCTTTCTGCTGTGACCGGAGTAACTGAAATGATTTCCCTCAAGTGAAGGAATGCAATTTGAAGTACACATCTGAGTGAAAACAGATCACAAAATATTTTAGCTTTTTGTATTTCTGAGATAGTTCTCCTCTGCTTTATTACACTGCTGATACCAAATGAGCGAAATGCTTCAGCTACTAATCAGCAGCCTGGGCAATTGAAACCAGATGAGAAAAAATACCACTCAAAACCTAACACCTTCACTACTCTCTGTGTATCTTCCAATATGATTGGCAGAAACACAATCTTCTGGAAGGATAAAAAATGCTCCAGCACTAACTCATCAGACTTATCAGCTAATGAAAATTTAAGTACCTGATTTAAACACAGATGCCATTGCTCCTCTCTGTCCCACAGCCACAGCTACCTGAAGCTTGAATGGGAAAAGCAGGAGGAGACGGGTGCAGTCATCACAGCTGGGCAACAAGAACACATCACAAAAGGCACATGTGATTTGGGTATTTGCTTTCTGCCTCAGTTTCTCCACCTGCAAGATCAGACTCTGAATTCTGATTTTAGAGTAACAGATCTGAAGTTTTACAAAAAGACAAACTCTATATTTATGCAAGTAGTAAAACTGCAAGTGATGCTCACTATAGGAGGAGAATTTTCACAATTGAGACATCTCTATTATACGGTGAAAATTTCTGCAAGATCTCAGAAACAAAGATTAAGGAATAGTGCATCTTCCACTGGAACAATTCAATATCCCAAATTCCTGGCTGCTGGAAGAAGTTTCAAGATTAGAGATTAGATTTCACCAATGAATGAACAACAAAATAAGACAAATACTTCCAAACTCCCCTTCCAGATCACATTTAAATCTGAACTTCCCAGAGTATTTAATCAACTTTCAAGTCCACTCTTCAAAACAAACTAATATCTCATCTCAAACATAACTCTGGATTGCATGAAAAAGAAGTCAGACTCTTCTCTTTTTGCCTTAGGTGTTCAAGAAGTCAAGGTGTCAGCTTCTACTTAATCATGCAAATCTATATACACATTCATGGCAATTCACCGTTTGTCATCTGTACTGCACTTTTGGTGAACGCTGTTTGGGAGTATTAGATAACTTTTCTTGCACACTTCTAAAAAGTATCCATTTTAAAACTGTTATTGTACGTCCTATAAACTCTTTATCATATCTGGTACCTTTTAGTTAAGGTTGTATAAACACCTGCATTTTAAGCCTTTGCTTTCAGTCTGCCTTATCTACCCAACACTTCCACCTTTTAGGATTAAATTTGCCAGAATCAGCTGCTTTTCAAAGATGAAGTTTTCCTGTAGCCGCTCTCTCACCATTTAGCACAAAGCCAGAGCCAAGTTCTCTGCTATTTCCCCATACAAGGTGGCAGAGAAGCACCAACCTGCTGAGATTTCCCTGAAATGGAGGATTTTGTGGGTGACGCAAGCAGGATCCTTTCTTCTGAAAACGATCAACCTCTGCCTTCCTTAAGTGATGCTGCACGTGTAGCCATCTGGAAAGGAAAAGCAACCAACCCCTACAATTCTGTGATTCTGCTGGGGATGCCCATTGAGGCTAATAACAGCTTTGAGTACTCAAAGGCGATTTCGAGGTGGAGCACTTTCATCTTCTGCTGCCTTTCTACACCTGAATTCCTGGTGGGATAAATTTATTCTGCAGTGTGAGCAAAATATGACTTGGGTATAGATTCACTGTGTATTAAAGAAACTGCATTCTCAAGAGTCTCTGTATTAAACACTTCTGAATTCTGAATTCCCGTTAAAGCTGAACACACAAACTACACAAATTCTGTATGGCATTGCTGAGATGAAAAGTCACAAGGTGCTACAATTAAAAATACGCCCTCTTAGGATCCTCTTCTTTGCAGTTTGCAGGGGACTTGTGTCTGGTAGTGCAGTGATGGGCACATGGCGAACACAAAACAAGCTTTTCTCTACAGACTCCTTTCTTCAGCTCTTTGAGTTCAGTGATGCTCTACATCCAAACCAGGCAGTGAGGCACAGCGCTATCTCTGTGCACACCATTTTCCCTTAGACCAGAAATCTGCAGATAAATTTTTGCAATCTGGGTTTTTTTCTCTTCTGCATTTCCTCATCGTGACTTCCACTGCAGTTCCTCACCCTCCTGTATCTCCTTCCCCACGCACTTGTCACACACAGTTACGTACAACGTGAGATAATAGGTTTATCTGATTTTTCACGAGACTTGATAAGGGCTATTTGTTTGCGTGTGTGTGTAAATTCTGGCCGATTCCATGTGTGATCTTTTATCACACCCATGCAATTAGGGGAAGAAGAATTGATTTCTGACAACTTTCCGTTATCGAGTCTTTAACTGCTGAGATGATACAGCACAGACAGGGAAGAAAGAAAGAACATGAGACCCTTGAATTAAAAGAAACACTGCAGGTCTTCTCCATGAAAGAAAGGAGTGAAGAGCCCAGAATTTTACAGTAATAAATTCAGTATGTGGCATCTGCATGATGTGGGCTATGGTTTGGGGGTGCAGTGCGTTTGCAACTTTCCACATTCACTACCACACTCAAATGCAGTATGAGAGGAGGAACAAGCTGGCGTAGCCTCAGTTACAGCAAAAGCTTTTGCAGGTGCCCCTGGCCTTGCTGGGGGGCAGCGAGAGGGAATAATGTAAGCACATAAATGCTTGTGTGCAAATTTTGTGGTGAGAAAGGATTGTGCCACTTCAGCCACCACCATCACCATCATATGCACTGAGAGCACACATTATTACCTTGGAAAGCAAACCTGTGGGATAGTAGACAGTGCTGATCAAATCTGGGGACTTTGTCCATTGATCATTGCAATTTTGCTGTCTGTTTCCACCAAAGCACATTTACACAGAGGGAAAACTAATTCTTTGGCAGAGCCGCTGTCACAGAGAGACGCTCGGAAACCATCGCAGCCTTTTATCCAGACCTCTGGCTATAAGTCATTTCTATTAACAGTGCCTTGCTATAGATGTTTATAACAAAACATTAAAGACTTGGTGAGAAAGGAGAAAACAAATTACTCTGCAGAGAACCTAGCAACTCTGCTAAAATACTGTCAGTTATTTATCTGCTGTCAGCAGAGGTTGCACACTGTAATCCTTGACAGGCTCGGATTCGGGAAGAATGAGGAGAAGGGGCAGGGATTGCAGTTGAGGGCCTGTTCTCATGCAAAGGCATTTTAACACAGATTTAAAGCGAGAACACAGATCTGAGAAACGTCGCTCTGGATTTGAGCCGTCTCCCCACAGGCCGGGCCCACCCGCGGCCGGGCCTGGGAGGTCGGCACCTCCTCTCCT
>NC_052538.1:32922642-32947642 GCF_016699485.2 Gallus gallus
CGCTGCATGTCTTGTTGTTAGAGCCAATCACTAGAAAGTTAGTAGTGAAGTGGCCTGACTCCTCGGGAATATTTATCATACTTAGCTAATGTGGCATGTGACCAGAACGGGAATAAACTTCACACAAGAGCCCTCCCATCCTGTCAGATGTACAAGTGTGGTATTTTCTTAATTCTCGTAAGAAGACAGAGCAGGGAGAGAGAGCAAGACGGGAATCATGACTGGATGCTTGGCCAGAGGAACACATTTCCAGCCATGCAAGAGGAGGGGCAACGGCGAAGTAGGGTGGGCAGTCAGCAAGAGGCCTCCAGCCAAGAGCTGAGGGCTGGGCAGACAGCAGGCCATCACTGGCCGAGAAGGAAATCCAGCAGGAAGTAGAAACATGTTTCCAGACTACTGAAGGATCTTGACTTCCAGGATAACCCCTTTATGAGTTGGATGTACTTGCAGTCACTGCTGGGACTTGAGAGCAGAAACAGTCGGGCATAAAATAATTTCACTTCCATGGCAAAGTTGTGAAGAATGAATAGCAGGGAATATGTTAATTTTTTGCCCGATCTAGTCACAGCTGCCCTTGGGTCCCACTGTGAAAGTTCACATTTAATAAGGTGTGATTAACAAATGCTCGAGGAAGCCAAAAATTGTATGTTCTGAAATGAAGGGGAGATCTGGCAGGAGGGAAAACACAGGAGAAACCACAGACAGAAAAACCTAAGTGACAGAGAAAGTGGTGGATGCCTGGAAACTGGGACTTAAACTACATTTCTTCGTATGAGACTTTCCTGCATTTGCATACATGCAGATTTTCTTGGGTTTTAGTTCCCTCTGGCCCTCCCCCCTTTCCAACAAAATTAAAAATTCATGCTCTCTATATTGAGTTACTGCACTATTGCTTTTGTGATCTGTTTCCTAATGTGCACTTCTGCCAGTGTTACCTGTTGGTCACAAGGCAGGTCTGGGCCTTGAGCTATACTTGACTCTGGCTTTGCACCGAACCCAGGGCCAGGAGCAGCTGTCCTGTGACTCTGAGCACCACCTTTGTTCCAACGGGGAAATCCCAGCCTGAGCTTAGAAGATTTTAGCACCATCGAGTCAGTTACTCAAATTAGCTTAAAATCCCAAAGTGGCCTTGATCTAAGCACTCCCTGAAGACCAGTGCTGCCAGGAGAAAGCCCCGGTTGCGGTGAGAGCTCTTCCACTTCTCAATGTCACTCCTTCTCCATTACTTCAGATTTCCTTTTAGTATCACCATGAACCCTTCTCAGTCCACATTTCTCCATCTTCACCCTTCCTTCCAACTAGTTGCCCAGCACTTTTCCTTTCCTCAAATGGAAGCCTGCTTCTCAGCCACCCTCCAGTGAATTCACATGCTCTTCCCTCTTGCCTTGCCTGCTTTCCTCACACTTTGCACATGATTCTATGATGTTCACCAAGGACTGCACTCCTGATGGCGCTACCTAAGGCTTCCCTGGCACAGGTGATCATCTATATTTTACAAATTAATTCAGAAGACAGAAGATTAAAATACTCCGTGTTTTCATATTGACTTATATTGTCACTAAAGAGGCTATATCAGAGCTATTTAGTCTACCACATCCGTATTAAGAACTGTCTAGTTTTGATTTGAGGGAACATGACAGCTTGAGCAAAGTTCTTTGTTCCGACACCACACAACATACCTTAGCAGTGCACAGCATGCAGCTGTTACAACACTAATTGAAATATGTTTTTAAATGTATCACGTTTCTGAACATTTGCAGAAGAATTTATTCCCATGTGCAAAAAACAGTATTTCAGCCATTTAGGAGAGGTACCTAATCCCTACAATGCATTAATAGGCCATAAAATAAAGCTGCATTAAGGTGGTTTACACTAGGGATGGAGAGATGTCTATGGTTGTAGGCAGACAGGGAGAAGCATCCCATTGCAGGTGGATGGGGACATCGTAGGCAGTCTCTGCTGCACCCAACAAGAGTGCCATCATTCAACATCAAAACAACAGTGGAATAGAGATGGGTCAAAAAGAAGCAGATTTGATCATCCCCCCCTAAAAGTTTTGCTCAGTCCCATCTGAGGTGACCTATGTCATCCATAGGGGATGGAGTCAAGGAGAGCGTTACCCAAGGCAGTTTGCAGGAGGGCTCATGAAACACTTCTGTGTCATCAGGTGGATGTCTGATGCACACACCACATTTTGCAGTGAAACTAGGTGATAAATCCGCTTCTAATACCTAAAGGAAATGTTTGGATTTTTTTTCCATTTTACCATCTGCAAAAAGAGATTCCCACGGAGGCCCGTGCTCAGGTTACAGAGGGGAAATTACAACCAATTGCTTCTCAAAGTCTCTAAAATCATATCTCTCTTAAAGTAAAGCAAATAAATATATAAATAATCTCTAGCAGTAAGTGTCTCTCAACCTTACTGGGCTAAAAGTATGTGACTGAAAGGCTACACGTTTCCCATTTGCAGTGGTATAAAAGTCATAAGGCATCAGATCATAAACTGTCACCAGTCCCAGACTAAATATCACCAATCCTTTGCCTAAAGCAAATGGGTATTTTTGCTATGGGAGGGGGCCCATCGAAATCTCACTCTTTGGAGGGAAGAAGGAAACATTTTTGTGACAGCTTGTTTTTATTTTTTAAAGGCGGTTCTTTGAAGCTGCTTGGGGTTTGGATGTTAGATGTGGTCCCAGTGGAGCTGGATTAGCGTCCAGAACACAGCAAAGTGGTCAAAGGTGCAAGATAAAGGCAATTTATATATAATTGCTCAAGCTGCACCTGTTCTATTTTGAATAGGAGACTTTGTCTACAGAACAAATTTCACAAGCTCTGAATATATCCCCTTTTTTCTTTTTTTTTTCCTTTATTTGAGTGTAAAATGGGGAAATCTAAACTTGTATCAGAGTAAAGCAAGAAAAAATAACCTTTAAATAGCATGTAAATTTTTTATGAATCAAGCTCTAAATAAAGAAAACTCCTGAGCTGGGAATTCAAAATACGAGCCAGGGAGAGCTGATTTGCTACCAGGCTCAAGAACAATATTTAGTTTACAGAATCAATCTGGAAATAAAACTAGTGCTTGCATCAGCATGAAAGCTACAAAAATAAAAAAGAGGTCTTAATAAAATATACAGTGGAAAAGGAAAGGATGAAAGCACTCGCACAGCTATGAGGCCCTCAACAGCCCACACAAGTAATAAAATAGAATATGATGTAATATAGAACAACAATGAAAGGATTTAGAATTTCTAGGTAGGATTCTGAAAAACCATTTCCAGGTTTTGTTGTGGAGCAGGCAGGCTGCAAGTTCCCTTGTGAAGTGCCGATAAAGGCTTTGCTGGGGTACAGAGACACGGGTGTGAGGATGCAGAACAAATGCTAACCTTTACCTTGCTCCTGAGTCAGCTTTCCCCACACAGGGCAGACTGGCTTGCTCTTCAGAAGCCAGGTTATTTCTGCACATAGAGGTGCTGCACGCTGTTTGCTCTCCTGCTTGCTTACCCACTGCAGCAGGAAAGTGTCTTGAACTCTGTGCTAAGCAGCTTGCAGAAATCTGAGATTACACACATGCAAATGAAGCAGTATCTGCTCAACTGATTTCAGTGTGACCAAAGTTAGGATGGGTTCATGAGGCTCCACAGGAAAATAATTTGAGCACCGATTTCCTGTGCTGCCTACCATGGCCTACACCCTAATTACAGCAGTGCATCATCTGGTTCTAACGAAATAGGATCTTGTGAATCTCAAACTCTAAAATGGACACATAACTTCTCTTTAAATGACATGGCATCCCAAAATTAACTTGGCAGAGTTTGGTCCCGCAGCAAGCACTGGCCTCTACACTAAAACTCAAATCAACCAGAACCAATGCAATTCACTCATTGCAGTAACTCAATAAATTTTCCTTCTCCACATGAAGTTAGAAGCTATTACAGAGCACTGCTAATACTGCATAAATTACAAATTATGGATTGCAAAATTTGGACCCCATTTTCCACTGTGCTCAAGCTGTGGCAGGCACAGCATACAGAGGTGATCATGGAGAGTTCCTTGATCTGTGGCCACATGGTCCTATTAGAAGCTCTTGGGCTGACGAAGTGCTGCCAAATCCTTACCCTTCTTCTTGCCCTGGCAGGGAAACTCAACCTCACCACAGCACCTACAGTACTCCCAGTTTTGTCCTTTACAATAGTCAATTAGCACATAATTTGGGCAGCTCATTTAGTTTTGCATGTCAGCGTTTCTTTTCACCCTGAAGAATTTATCTGAGGACAATCTTGAGGGGCTGCATGGCAGGATTGTGTGCCTCTACGTCCAACTCCTCTAACACCAGCGTGGGTTGCAGTAGGTATGTGGAGCATAAAAGTGATCACGAACAGAAATCTGATTGCTCACATACAAGAATATATATATATATGTATATATATACAGACTCTTAACGTAGGAAAAAAGACATCATGATAAACAACCCCCTGCTTGTGCTTCTCCAGGAAAGACAGGAAGGGCTCCAATTTCTCCTAAAATATGTTTTTAATGAAGTAACAATGGACCGTGATCAGCTGGTCAGAAAGCAGAATGCATTCGGGAGAAAAGCTTTGTCACCTTTCTAAGCTTCAAAAAGTTGACTGAAAAATCTGAGTCTCCTCTCACAATGACCCCTAACTCAGAAGATGACATCACTTTCAATTTGGTTTCTTCCATTCGATGTGGACTGCAGTTTTGCACATTATTAAAGAATTCACAAGCTTTTTCCAAAACGATCAAGTTAATTTGAAATCCACTTAAGATTCATGCTAAACCATTAGCAAAAGTCCCAGTACCGTGTGCTTCCTGAAGGCTGTGAATTTGTTATGGAGGCTAGCCCAACCAAGGTCTTCAGAGCTCCCAACCACCTCTACCTATCGCTAGGATGATTTGTGGAGCCTCCAGAAAGGCAAATGCATCCTTAATAATACTTCACACTTTACACAGCGAGCTCCATTGGAGGATTTCAGTCTGCATGAATGAAGAATTACAACACCCCAGAGAGGTAGGCTGGTATCATTTCCCTCTGCTTCGAAGATAAACAAAGGTGAGAGAAAAATGAAACAATTTGCTAAAATTTGCAGAGGAAGTCTGTGGCAAGGCAGACGAGAACTCAGATCTCTCAGCCCGTGCTTTTGCCACAAGACCATCCTTCCTGTCTCTAAATGCCAGCCCAGAGCTTGGTAATGTGCTATAGTTCTAGCGCATTAAATGTGACACCATATACATGTTCTGGATCATAAGGCCGAGACCATCAAACTGACAGACATTCAGTCAAGAAGCCAGAAGAGACAGAAAGAAGAGGAAGAAGAGTCCCCAAATCAGAGCCGTGGGATGTCTTTCAAGGCAGTAGGTTCCTGTGGTTGTTAAGGACCAGAACATATTTTTGCTTTTACAAATGCAGTTTATTTTGCAAATCAAGGTGATTGCACACATTTCAGCTTGTCAAATTTTCAGCCTTTCAACCATATGTCTGTCGACCTTATGGACTACCAACTTTATGGGATTCTACCATATGTCCAGATCCCAACATATATGAAGGCCAGTTCTAACATAAGAGCTTTACGGTAGTAGCGTAGTACACCATAATGCTTGCAGATGGCTGTAATAAAATCATTCAGGAGAGGAAAGGTGCAGGAACGTAAAGCCTTCAAAGCTTCTTCTACTGAATAAACAATTTGATCTGAATAATGTGGTGGGAAGCACATTCCACAAATGAACTAGCTGATCTAGTCCAAAACGTTGCTTTTAATTTTCTTTCCTAATCTCACATGTATTTTAACTTCCTTTTTTATTTTCCTGTATGGGATTAGCCTAAAATTTGGAAGAAAAGTATGAGAAGGAAAAATAACAAAGCAAAGAATTTTTTAAAGGCACAGTCCACTTTCGAACTGTGAATTTTTCATATGTGAAATGCTAAATGGTTATGCACAGCCCGGAAGATGTATTAATAGAGAGGTATAAGGTTTTTACCGTCACATGGTGAGATTGAAGGATGATGTGACTTGCTTCATTTCCTGAAGCGGGACTCAGCTTTCAAAGTTAAGGAAAGTTTCCTCCTGAGTAAGCTCTTTCTAACTTGGAGTTTGGTTTATGTCCTGCTGCACAATAACTCACGTGATAACTCACATTCCCTTTGTCCAGCATAACTTGATATCTCTATTATTTGGGGAGCTCCAGTCCTGCTCTCTCCTCACAGAAACATGCTGAAGAAGGGAGCGCTGTCTGCAAGGAGGACCACGGCCAACATAGGTGTGATGGCGGGTCTTTCTCAACCCAAAATATTTCCTATGCTGACAATCCTCACTGAGCCTTGGCAAGCTTCCTTTAACTAGACAAATTCAGTTCCCACTTGGGAAGGATGGAAAACTTCCCTAAGCATTAAATGAGAAGTGAAAAAGCGAAATGCAACCTGCCTCCTCTGCTGGCACGCAAAATCACAGTGTGAGCCTCTGCGACCTGTTTGCTGTCAGATAGCTGGGCCAGCGTGAGCCCTCGCACTGCTAACGTCAGTGGGAGTTTTTCTACTGGATTAAATGGCACAGGGTCTGATAGCATCTAAGAAACAAGGAATTTGATGTCACTATTCCTTCCTCTGCCAGACTTGTGTCAACCAAGGTACGCTTCTTCCTGAGCACCAGGGCCTGCTTTGTGTGTGGCAGCGTGAGGCCTCGCCCTGTAAGACACTGAGAGCCACGATAGCCACTGCATCCACAGCTAGCCAAATTCACCCCAAAGTCTGTAGATACCAGGACACAATCATGTAATTCAACAGTCCCTCACCAAGCTAAAAAAAAATAAATGTCAAATTAAGGAAAAGACATCACACCTTCCTCACAGAGAACCTCAGCTTATGCCAATCCATACACTGCGTGCATCAAACGCAGAGAAGGGCATTAACACGCAGCGCAGCCACACATACCTGTGTGCTCATATTTGTGTCGCAGCAGGGAACTGCTCTTCTGGAATGTCTTGTCACATAAGTCACACGCATACATGCCACTTTCCGTCTTCTTGATCTTCTTTCGGGACAGACAGGAGTCGGAGTCTGTCATGTCGTCGAGGCCGGACATGTAGTCTGGGGTTCCATCAAGCAAGTCTCCCTGTGAGAGGACAACCATCAGTGACACCCATGTCCACAGCCACTCAGCAAAAGGTAAAATAACGCCTGGGGCTGCTTATGGTCTGCCTGAGCTCAGGAACCCATCGTGGTAATGAAACTCTAGCTGACGGAAGCTATGGAGGTAATAAGGCGCCTCAAACACCTCTGTCTTGAATCAGCTTCCAAAACTTTCTGTCTTTGAGCACTCTGTAATGATAGGATTTACACAAGCAAAGAATGTTTGTCATATAGGTGCTAAATATTTTCAGAGAGTGGAAAATGCAAAGGGGAGGCTCTTTGTGGACGATAAAAGTTATTGTGATACTACGCAGGGGTACGTGTAAGCAACAGCTGAGCGATCATTCCTTTCAAAACACTGAAACTTGGAGATATTCTGTATCTGTAGAAAGGGTCTAATTGAATTTTATATTTAGGTACAAATGTTATTATTATGCAATCCATTTAAATGTATGTCTCCTGACTAAAGGCCTCAAGCTATATTTTTATATTTAATTTTGTAATTTGAAATAGGGAATATTAATAACACTTTTTATCAATGTTCTATCTATGTTAAAACAGCCTTCAGCATTAAGCAGTAATGAATGTGGATCAGTAAATTATTAAATTTCTTGATATTTATTTTGTCTTGATCCAAAGAGAGTGCAAACTTGCATGATAACATACATTTCCATTTGCTATCACACAGTTCAGTTTTCTTAGACTAGGTTTGCACTAATTAATATTAGAGAAGATTAAATAGGCTTAAATACATTTACAAAGAGGGCAGATGTACTGTAAATTGGAATAGTGGAACAGCTGTTATGGAGGTGCAGTGCTATTTATGCTCCTATTGTGCAAAGAGGGATTACAGCCTGTAATGTAAAACCATACCTGATTTTCACATTTGAAACTATAAAACATTTACTAGTCAGTAAAATTACTAATAGACTGTAATAGGACATAGGGGAACATGCACAAATGTAAAAGAAAATTATTAATCTATAATCAGTTAATCTCATTTAACTAAATTCTGTACATTAAATCTGAATACACCCAGAAAGAAAGGTTGAAAAATAGGTGACTTTCTGTAGAGCAGCTCTTTGCTATGGGCATTCAAGCAGCAAAATCTTTTACTACTTATGTATGGAACACTCGAGAAAAGAATTAAAGGCTTTACTCAGTGAAGAAGTTCTGACCCACACTACATGTCCACAGAAAGACTTTGCCTGCCCAGGTGGCCAAAAAGGCCAATGGCATCCTGGCTTGTATCAGCAGGAGGTGATCGTCCCTTCTGTGCTTGATGCTGGTGAGGACAAACCTCAAGTTCTGTGTTCAGTTTCAGGTCCCTCACTACAAGAAAGACATTGAAGCCCCAGAGTGTGTCTGGAGAAGGGCAATGGAGCTGTGAAGGATCTGGAGAATAAGTCTTATGGGGATTACCTGAGGGACCTGGGATTGTTCAGTCTGGAGAAAAGGAGGCTCAGAGGAGAACTCATTGCTCTCTCCAGCTTCCTGAAAGGAGGCTGGAGTGAGGTGGGCATCTGTCTCTACTCCCAGGAAACAGCCATAGGATGAGAGGGAGTGGCCTTAAGTTGCACCAGGGGAAGTTCAGGTTGGATATTAGGAAACATTTCTTTGAAAAAGCAGTGATGCATTGGCATGGGCTGCCCAGGGAGGGTGGTGGAGTCACCATTCCCAGAGGGGTCCAAGACCAGTGGATATATGGCAATGAGAGACGTGGTCAGTGGGCATGGTGGGATGGGTTGGACTGGGTGATCCTAAAGGCCTTTTCTAACCTTAATGATTCTGTGATTAAGGCTCCTAGCTGCTACCTCTCCAAATAATTTCAGTTAATCTGTGGGGTTTCTTTTGTTTGTTTGTTTTTCCTGAAGCTTTTCTAGATGACTAGCAGGAATTAAAGGACTGTAGTCTGGAAACAGCAGTGGATGGGCTGAAAGAAGGGGCTATGGTGAGGAAACACATCAAAATGTCTCATTCACCAAGAGATGCAAGAGAAGACAGAAAGACTTTCTTGTGCACGGCGGGCAAGTAATCCCCCAAAAAACATGGAGTAAGAAACTTCCAAACTTTCAGTGGGCTAAATCTGTGAGGAGGTTATATGGACCTCTGCTCAGAGGGCTACAGTTCTGTGTCCAGATATGGGGGTGATCCCAAAACGTCTCTTGCAGCTCCTTTTCCCCATGGCTGAGATGCAGTTATGCTCACCGTGAGAGAAGTCCTGCAGAGAGTTTTTCACCAAAAGTTGATTTTTTTTCTGTGGGATGGGATTTTTCATGGACATTATTATTTAGATATGATTCTAACAAGGAATAACTGTTACAACTGTAAGCTTTTAACAAATTAAAGCATTATATCTATTCAAAGGTATTGTTACTGCTTCTGAAACCAAGTGAAAGTTGGGTAATTTCAATTTATTTTCCTGCCCCACTGCATTTTCACAAGTTCAGACTAAAATCAGCTGCGCTAATTTCTTGTTGGAAATACTCAATATAACGTTGGGCTTTTTTTCCTTCTGCAGGAGCACATATCACAAAGTACTACATTTTAGCCTTTCAAAAGATATCGTTCACAACAGTTTACCTGAAATCCTTGTTTCCGCTGGTACTTTCTCCTTTGCTGCATGTCAGCAAAAGTAGCTGCTCCAGTTGGGTAGGTGTAGGCCATATGTGGTAGGAAGCTCATCTGATCTAGTCCTGGGTATGGTCGCAACCCAGGAATACTGGTCTGGACTGGTGGCATAAAAGTGGCTGGGGGAAATGCGCTTTGTGGTGGAAGTGTTGTGTATAAAGGTTTGGCACTGAATGGGTTCATACCAAATACTGGGTTAGTGCTTTTATCCAGGTTATTTGAATTAGAAAACTCCTTCTTGATAAAAGTCAAGTTCAGTGGCTCATCTGAGTTTTCAGATGATGAAGAAACACTGTTGTGTTCTAAATTTACACTATTAGATTTCGTTTTGTTCTTTGTGGCTATAATACTTTTGGGTTCCTTCATTTGTTTTGGTAAAGACAAGTCCAAAGGCTCAGCCTGAAGCTCCTCAGAAGAGAAACTGTTTGGAGTGTAAGAACTACTATGGGAGTTTTTAGAAGATGTGGAAGAAAGATTTAAAGGAGAAGGAGTATTGCTCCTAGAGTGGTCCAATTTATCAACTGGTTTCATATTGGTAAAATGAGGAGGTTTTGTTAGCCTGAGAGGAGTATCACAATTAGTAACACTGTTATGGAGTTCAGCTATAGATGGTGAAGTTATAGAGTCCACAGGCTTTATTGGAGATCTGGCTGACAAAGAGTCTTTAGTGGGAGTGTTGTTGGTGGCAGCCAGCGCCACCTTGGCACTGGTCCTTTCCAGTGATGGTGACCTGGAACTTGAGTACTGGTAGACTTTTCTTTGTTCAAACCATTCCTTCACAAATTCCTGAGGAAGGCCAACAGCAATGGAAATTTTCAGTAGTTCATCAGAATTGGGTTCCATATTCATAGCATAATATGCTTTAAGTACAGACATGTGGTCCTTGTATGGGTTGATGGGGCTAGTCATTCCTTTCTCAGAAAGTACTGATGACAGCAAGAGGGTTTGCTTATCAAACACTCCAGGTTTGTTGGGAACCATGTTCTCGTGAGGCTGAAGGACTGCCTTGATCTCTTCATTCATTTTACACAGGTAACGCTCATGCTGATGCAACGGAATGGGACCAGGAAAGCTTTCCTTACAGAACTGGCATGAAAATGGAGTGGATACGTTATGGTTCTCTATCATCTTATCTTCAGTTACCAGGTCTATTAGGGTTCGCAGCTTCTCTTTTTTAATGTTATTGAGCTGTCTCCTCGAGTCTGTGGTTAAGCTCTGGAGGCAAGCTTTGGCTTCATTGACTTTCTCTAACGTATAGTCAATAATACTTTTAGTGGCACCATTATGACTTACTACTGGAAGACCCACAGGGGGAATATTGGGGGAGGTAACTCCTTGTTCCTCTGCTTGAGGGCATGAATCCTTCATATGATAAACCTTCAACTTGGAGATCTCTTCAGCCTTGCAGTCCATTTTCTGCCTGGAAACTGTGTTGTCCACGATCTGTAGGACCTTCTGCACCTCACTTAAATTACTGCCTACTGCAGGAAAGCCAAGTAATGGTGCTTCCATCCCTACACCTAAGTGCTGCATCGGACTTTGAGCAGAAGTGTGAACTCCTAAGGGGCTGGTTGCTCCAAGTCCACCATTCATAAAAGGACTAGTTGCACTAAACCCATGTGAGGCCATAAGAACCTTATATTCATTGAAATCTAGTGGTTCTGTTTTAATTTTCAGTAGGCCTGTTTGTTCAGACATACTAAGTGGTTTGCCATTCTCCAGCTTGTTTCTCAGCTGTGTAATGGCTGAATTAGTAGGAGAGGAAGATACAGAATTAGGAGAAGAACCCGTCTTGATATTGTTTCTCATTCTGCCATTTACAGAGATTAAACCGATACACTTCTTGCTGCTGATGTGCGAACTGTAGGAGCCAGAATGCGAGAAACGTTTCTTGCAGTTTGGACACTCATATGGTTTTTCACCTAAAATGATAATTAAAACCAAATGTTAATTATCATTGTTGCTGCTATAATTGCAAGTGATTGCATTTGATACCAAGCCGATCATCTGTATATCCGCTGATTAACATTGAGGAAAATATTCGTTCTCTGCATACAGCCATGTACCACCACTGCTTTCCCCTCTGCTTCACAGGTCTTGAGGTCAGTTTGGAACCACAGTCTCCAGCCTGGCAGTAGCTGCCAAGGTGTGAGCTTGGCTCCAGACAGACTGTTGCAGTCACAGGTAAGTGCCCTGTGGTTAACACAGTCAAATCAAATCCAGACTGTTCAAATTTGATTTGTTTTGTCTTTTTTTTTTTTTTTTTTTCTTTCAAAAAGGAATCCAGTTGCACTGAAACTGAGCATGGTATGAGAAACTGAGTCCTGAATTTACAATCATGTCTGCATAGGTGGGGATTGGCGCCTGTGCAGAGCCTGGTAGCATTTCAGGTACCGAATGCTCTGTCAAGCAGAAGAACCAAAATGCACAATTCATTCAATATAAGGTGTGTTTTGCACTTACTCCTTATCTGAGAATGAGTTGTATCTCACTGCTGGGAAGTTTTTGCTATGAAAAATACAATGGACTCTTCAGGATCCAACTGAATAGAAATGAGTGAATTGTTCTGAACTCAAAGTGCCGAACAAACAATGTAATATTATTTACAAGAAGCTTTACTATTTCCAAATCTTTCAGCAGGACCCTGGCATTAACAGCATGATAAATGAGGGTGGCTCAGATATCATTTATGAAATACCTTGGTAGCTCCAAGAAGCCAGAAGCAGAACTGTGTAAATTTTAAGCAGTCTTTAAAACTCAGCTAATTAAACAAAATGCAAATGAGCACACCAGCACCTCCGCTACTTACCACTGTGAATTCGCAGGTGTTCCTTCAGATGGTGTTTATATTTGAAGGCCTTGCCACACTCAGTGCATTTGAACTTGCGATTGCCTGCTCCTTGGGTCAGCATTTGGTGCTGGGAGAAAAAAAAAAAGACACCAATGTGAATTTTATGCAAGAGAAACCATGAATTTCTAACTTAAAAACAAAAACAAAATTAATGTGGCTCTGAATTTATCAAGCAGACCAAAAGGTCTGCATGTACATTTATTTGTCTCATCAGTGCTGCAATAAAAATCAAAATGTTGGCAGTAAACCGAAACAAATGAGAATGTACTTTCACATGAGCATTCGATATTTGCTTTAGAATTATTTCCTGAGTCTCTCATCAGAAATGTGTTGCTTTAAGGTATCTTACAATGAGAGAAACTGTTTTATAAGAAGATTTGTGGTTCTTAATATTCCTAGCAGATCCTGAACATGTGGGGCTCTGCTTGTTTAAAAATTCTGTTTACTGCGTGCGTAGAAAAGACAGAAACACTGCCATTAGTGGCATTTCGTGTAAGATTTAATTCATTATCAAGCAGAAGAGACTGTCTTTGGTGTGAGCTGCTGCTGGAAATATTTTTTAAATCACAGACGCCTGTTACCTTCCGTGCCATGCTGTCCCCAGCACTGTTTGGAGGGTTGAGGGAAAGTGGGAAGTCAAGAGCGTCATAAAGATATAACCAAAGGCAGCTGAGCTTTTTTGCAACAAGCATGAAAAAGCCTGTTGACTTTGAATTTGGAGGGGAAAAATAATAATAATAATAATAATAATGCAGCCATCCGCTCTGGATGCTCAAGGTAGGAGGTCAGCCTTTTGCAGGCAGCAACGACACAAAAGCCTATTGCAAGAGAAAGGAGGGGGAGAAACGGGGAGGGGGGGAATAAAAAAAAAGGCAGCGCCGAAACGGTATGACAACTGCGAGGGTGTGCTGCCTCTTCCCACATTCCTGGCGAGACAGATGGTGTTACATGGGACACAGGGAGGTTTGTTCAAACAGCAGCAACCTTCAAAGATCAAGCAGAGCCCAGCCCGCCGCGCGCCATTGAGGGACCCGCGCTCATATGTTGCTGAGTTGCATAAACAAACAGCAACAGCTGTTTTGTCTCCCCCCATCGCCCTCCGAGGACTACTATAAACTTTAGTTGTGCCACTGTTAATATGATACAATCATTTTAATTTACTAATTGTAAATGCCATGAGCAAATGAGGGGACTTTTCAACACCAAAGCTACCATTCATAATGCGCCAGCACAAGCGCGCTCTCGCATGTGAAATTTCAGGCGGTTACGTTGGATAAATGTTGAGGCTTTTTCTTTTCCCCGGTGTTTTGAATGATACAAAGCAAAAAGAGGGGGAAAAAAAAACAACAAAAACTTGGAGTAGATCAGGTTAGAAAAAATGCATATGTGGAAATGTTTTTGTCTACCAGAAAAGCCACAGAAGGGAAAGAATATGAGAAACCACTCCAGAATCTTTTGTATTGACTTAAGATCAAGAAAAAGATACGGTTCTCTTAAAAATGCTAATTACAAAATTGCGTGATTAGAAGATGTGTGTTTGCGTAACCGAATTTACCTTATGCTGAGAAAAACCTACCAAGAGAAATACAGCTGATCATGATTTGCAGCTTTTAAAGAAAACAAATACAGCATAAAGCCTTTATAATTTGACACAATGCACACACATCTATTTATTTAAGTTTTAAACACGCCATTTGAGTTTCCATTACAGCCCTCCACAACACCTCTCTGCAGAAGTAACTCTCTTATGAGTCTGGGAGCAGTTTTCCTTGTGGCACACAGAGTTTTGTGGCACAGATCTATTGACAGTCTGGTTAGGAGCACAGAGGAAGCTCAGTCACCTGTTTGAGACACACAGCGTTTCCTTAAATGCAGCCCTGATATAATGTTACATGCATCACATCGAGGGGAAACTGCTTTGATTTATTGCAGATATGCTGCTGGGATCCACCAGCGATGGATAGTGCGTGCATGTGTTAGTGGCATAATCATCACAACTGATAGCCTCTGTGTATGGGAAGAAGAGTTATTCTAAAAATGCGCGATTATATTTAACAAAGAATTATACCACATGCAAATAATTTTGTATGATTGAAAAGACCACTCAAAAAGTAATGAAAAAATATCGGTGGATCTTTTAGTACGCCTTTGAGCTCCTATTTGCAAAACTGCAAAGTAAAACTAGGTGAAAAATGGAATTAAAATTGCTGAGATGTTTAATAATGTATAATTAAAATGCTACCGTTTCATTCACTTTTTGAGGAACATAAAAACGAAACTAAAGTCAAGTTAAAGTGCAAATAAAATTTCTAAATTAGAAATTAACACACTCATTCGATCGTGAACATAAGACTATTAAATCATATTAGAAGAGACCATCAAAAAATCATTTAGACCTCAATTAAAGCTATTACCATTAAAAGATCTGCATCTTCAAAATGCCATGAAAAATTAATAATGATTGCCAATCAAAGCAATATCGTTTCTCTAAGGGGTTATTACAGAAAGAAATCACTTAAAGCCAGCCCCCCACCTGATCTGTCCCTGGCTTGTGTGTCACCATATGCCGCTCGAGCTGGGTGCGGTAGGCAAACGTGTAGCTACAGAGAGGGCACGAGAAGTTCTCCTCATTCTTCTCATGGCGGTACTTGATGTGCTCCTTGAGGGACGTCAGGCGCTTGTAGCCCCGGTCGCAGTAGGGGCAGGTCAGCAGTTGGGCGAAGGCATCTGGAGTTCCAGGTGGCAGGTCTGCGCCCCGGGACGGGGGGAGAGAGGCAGGCCAAAAGGTCAGCGAGGCAATGGCAGCTAATGGGCTTACTGCCCAGGCTGGTATGAGAGGAATCGTTGCAATCTGCTGCCCGACAGGGATGGTGCTTCCAAACAGCCGCCAACAGCACCAGGCCCGCACGCGTCCAATGGAACCGCAAGGCCTGCAGTGCCTCGGGGACAGACCCCATGTGCAAATGGGGACAGACCCCGTGCACGAGTGGGGACAGGTCCTGCTCCTCCATCACAGGGCCATTTGAAGCCCAGCTCTGCTTTGCCATTGAGTAAATCCTTCTTAGGGACTCTTTCCCCATTATAAGGCAAAGAATCACAGACCCATGGGCTGTCAACCCTGTATTATTTTGTGTTAAAACTCAATACTTCCCAAACTCGCAACCAGAGTGGCAGCGGTCCTTCCCTTGAAAGTGAGCTTTAAATCAAGCTCTTCAGTTCATCCACAAAATAATACGAATTTGCTGACTAAAACATCACAATACACTAAAATTACAGCCCCAATCTTTGCTCATGAAATTCCATGCCGCTGCAGCTGTTCTTCAATTTTTAAGGTAAACACCCAGGCATGTAGTGCATTTATAATTGCAACAGCTGCAAGAGGTCAGGATACTGGCTAAAAATGAATTACAGCCTCACCGTTTTCTTCTTGCCCATTGGCCTCTGGAGTGCCAAGGCGAGACAGTTCCTCGGGGGCTTCGGGGTAAATAATGGCTGTGTCGCTGCGCTGCAGGTACTCTGCTATGCTGACTGCATGCCCATCTCCTTCCTCCAGTTTCCTTTTGGCAAAATATTCCTCAAAGTCCGACGTGCAATTTGCATTCTTAACTAAAATGAGAGAAGGGGAAAAGAAGGGGGTTGTGAGTGCATCCTGCCTGAGTGCAGCCTGAGAGCTGAGCAGTCGTGCGTGCTGGAGCTCCAAGGCTGGATCCTTGCTCTCACCAGTTGTGCTCCAGCTCCCAATAAAATTAATGCTGGCTTTCCACCGGCTGGGATGGAAGTAAGGCTGGGCAGTTAAATTAACAGCCACACGGGCTCTACAGGGCAGCACAAGAAGTTTATGAGGTCTCAGCAATGCAGGTAACACTTCATCTAGGCAGCTTCTGGGAGTCTCCTGGGGGATTCACAACTGACAGTGCTGAGCTCAGCTGCCCCCAAATCCTCCCAATCCTGGCAAACTCAGCTTCATGACAGTTCCTGCTGCAGAGACAATATTTCCAGGTTGCAAAGACCACAAGCATCCTCCACGCAAGGTTCTGCCTCTGTCTGCTTGCCAAGGTGGGCAAGCAAAGAGAACAGTGATGGTGAAAACTCTCAGTATCCTCCTCGTGTTTTTTTTTTTTTTTTCCTTGGAATATTAATCTCTGGGTAATTAACAGTGGGACAGTAGGTTGTTTTAAAAAACGTGCTGCTTCATAGATTTTCACAAATGGAACCATATGTTTTAGACCAGAATTGGGATACTGAGCCTAAACCACTCTTACAATCTGTACAAGAGTTTTCCATAATAGTAAACCCAATTTTTTATTGTCCGTGCAATGTCCATGAAACGTAATATATTCCCAACCACAAAACATCCTGTTTCCAAAAATATGCTGTTCTTGTCCATGTATGAATACTGCACACAGGAAAGAACTTAAAAACTCTGAGACACTATAGGAATATACTGGTATGATTACAACAGAAAATAAAAGAGCTGATCTTTTCCTTCCCTTTGATTTTTCTTATTAACAAGTCCTGGAAGACAGTCGGTGGCAGGGAATTTCAGATACCTGTTTTTAACTGACCATAAAGGAGAAGAATGGCATGACTGATTACATTTTTTAAATATTTATGCTTAGGTGAAATAAGAAAATGAGACAAAACTATGAACTATTCTACAGTACATGCAGAAGTAAAATATTAAATGGTTTGATTCTGCCCTCACTTATGCCAGGGAGCAATGTAGAGTAAATTCATGGAAATCAAAAGGGTAATATCAAAAGAATCAGGCCCTAGAAAATTACTACTTTGTTGCCACTGAAAATGGAACAAACTCAGCTCCTTAGCATCCAGAAATAGGTAATGCTTTGCTTCATTGTCCTACAAAAACGTAAGGTGATACTTGCAGTCATACCAAAATGTAGCCCTGACCGTGGCACAAGTGGAAATCTGAAAGAGCCTGATTTGCAGAGCTGATCTTGCTGTCATTGATAACAGTAGATACTCAGCTATGCAAACCTCACCCCTTTAGCCGATAAGATCAAATCCTCCGGCTGAGACAAATATGCCCTATTTGTCATATGGGCAGAGCAGCTTCTCAAATGCTCTGCAGCATTTTAGTGACAGCGACCAAATGGCTTAGTTCATGGGACCCCATTTGTGGAAGAAAACTTCTGTTCCTATCGCGAGGATTTTATAGGGTATTGGTACAACAACTAGTTCTCCTCCCCTGGTCCTTCTGTAGCTCTTGTTATCATTTGTGATTAGCATGAGAAATGATATCTCCTTTTTTTCTCCCCTAAAATAATCAACTTCTAGAGAAGGGAAGTGTGAGTACAGAGGGCCAGATCCAGCTTGCCTCCATTTTGTTGCTGAGAGAGAAACGTAACAAAATGGTGGTTGCTGAAGTGCACCTCGTGCACAGGAGTGTCAGATTGTTTTTGGCTTGGTTTTTGTCAGGAAAAAAAAAAAAAAAGTTGAGATATTGCTCTTTATGTCCAAAACCCCACTTGTAAATCCCTTGCTATGCCTAAATCCTACAACTGTTGTAATGCCTCCTAGCCCAATGCTACCCCATCTTTGCTTCTTCTCTTGGCTCAGCACTTGGTCCTAAAACAACAGGCTTATTCCTTGCCCGATTCAGGCAAGTGTTACCTGTGGAGCAGGGAAAGAGAGCTTTCCTTCAGAGAAGAGGTACGAGAGGAGAAATAGGAAAGGATGGAGGAAGAGCCCTATGGCTTCTTCCAGGCAGCCTGCATGTTTCTGGAGCTTGCAACTAGGTTTATAGGGAAGGAATTCAAGGCCTGAGTTAGTACTGGGAGCTTCAGCCCCACACTCAGCCTCAAAGAAGGATCTTCCTTCCCAGTCTCCTAGTCTCCCTGGAGGATGCTGCAATATTACTGGCCTAGGTTTCCTAATTCTCTGGATTATTTAGCTCCCATGTCTGTGCATGCAACCCAGGAGCTAAAGCAAATGTTTATGTCTACATTATAACCTCCCCCAAAACAAGGGGATTTAGGAGAAAAGCTGACAGATCCTTAACTGAAACAATACAACCAGTGCTGCAACACTGCAGATTAGTGTAAATAGCAAAAGGTGAACATGTGTGTCTGGTGTCTCACAAGCTACGCTGCTGTCAATTCAGACGTTACTGGAAGCTCACCCAGTGTTACTCTAAAGGCTCATCTGATAACCATTAGATCTCTCTCTGAAATTCTGGGGGAAAGGCTTGCTTCCCCCTGCCCTAATTTGTTTTCCATGCATAAAGTCATGTTCCCAGATTCCTCGTCCACTGACACTGCACACACGTTGCACATCCCCTCCTGCGAGTCAAGAATTTCAGCGAGATCTGCAATGGGTGACCTCACCCAATAAGTCTTTTCTTAATTAATTATTGGAGCCTGGAGAGCAGAGATGTTTTCAGCTCCAAAGGCTGATGTGGCCGTGTCACATAAAAATAAAACGCATTAAGGAAGGCTATCTTTGGAGGTATTTAGAACCTTTCAAGATAAAGAAAGCAAGAGGTTCGAGGAGCTTTGGAGACCAGTTATTTTGTGTGGGAACTCATCCTGTGAGATGGTGATAGCTGCCCTTAATCACAAACAAAGCTAATAAAACCACAGCCTTCATTAGCCAGGAAGTGAGAGGCCCCCATTGGTACACACAGATTATAGGCTGAAAACGGCCTGTCCTCCAACCTGCCAAGTTTTATTTCTGTTTCCTCCCAACCAAGGGTGTTGTTCTTTTTCTCCTTTTTTTTTTTTTTTTTTTTTCCCTCTTTAAATTATATTAAAATATCTTTATTTGAGTCTTGTCAGATGTTAGTAATCGAAGGGGAATGGGAATTTCTTTGCTTACAGAGAATACGTCAATCTATTTCCTTCAAGCATCCCAGTTGTAATAACCATAACAGGTACAGTAAAGTAAGCCAAATAAATTTATAGAATGGCTTGGGTTGGAATGAACACCAAGGATCATCAACTTCCAAATCACTAATTAAAAATGACCTAGACCAAACATCATTTCACCAAGTTATCATATCAGAAATACCCACAAATATTTACAAATTAATCTAGAATGACCAAACACTAAGCATTTTCACTGTAATGGTCACTTTTTCACTATAAATCTTCTGCAGCTCATTCTAAAAATGCAGCTGATTAATGTATAGATAACAAGATTTCTTTAAGTACCACTAAGAAGTGGCCATCCTAAGAAAAGCAGAATAATTTAATAATGGAGACTTTCCTTTTAGTTTCTTTCTCTGCTAATGACATTGTGAAATGAATTTGATATTAAAAGTACACTATAGTCATTGCATGTACCTACAGCAACTTTGTAGTTGGAGGTATGTGAGCGAAGTTAAAAGTTTATTCCCTATTTCTGCTCTCAGCCCAGGTGGTGGAACACTATGAGATAACATGCTCCAGCATCAGGGGGGAGGAGGAACTTACATTAAACAAGAGGGACCTCCTTGGCCCACCCAGAAAAGCCCATGTTCATCTGAAGGAAGCCCCCAATGGCTTTTATGGACACTGGGAAATCCTGGACACCAGTGGTCAGGAGTTACCAGTTGAACTTATTTAGTTTGACCCAGTCTCTGTCCCTCCTCAGCTGCTTAATTAAATATCTGCTTTAAATCCCCCTACTTCCTGCAGGGAAAAATTGTGCCCAGACACTCAAGACAGGCCCAAAGCCTGTAATATGACTGAAGAAGAAAACTTTGACCATTCCCTAGGCTAGTCAGGAAGGATGACCAATTTTCTCCTCAAAGGATGGTTTGGGCACCTCAGCAACAAACCTGAGGAGTTCTGCTCCACTGCACACTTTACAAGAAGGATGCTGCAACTTCTAACAGTCACCTGGCATCTCTCACTCAAAGTGAAAATGCTGGCAAAGACACTTTATTTATCAGATGATGTCATATGACTAAATAATCTGGCATCGCTTGTGAGAGACTACAGAGACTGCCGGCATTACAGAAATATGTTCGATCCAAGGTACCCAGACACCAGTTGCTCCTGAGAGAGTTGGCTCTGAGCTCCTCAGTGACGAAAGATGTGAATGGAACACCAGCAAGAGCATCAGGCAACTCTGTAGGGTAATTTGAGCAAGCCACACCTTACTGCAAATAGTTTGATTAAAAAGGAGACCAGGACTTCTGCACAGAACATTTTGGGTAGGTCTGCTTCAGATGGAAGGAACTTTTGCATATTAAATGCAGAGCACTAGAACGCTCCTGGAAAAACCAGGTGCACCAGGGTGGGCAAGAGGAAGCAGACTAGGCAGGATGACCTGCCCGTATATGGAGCTGCGCTACCCGGCTCTGGCCCCAGAAGGATGCTGTGAGGCCAAGGTCGAACAAACAGAAGAGGCCATCACATTTTGGGAGGGAAGGGGCAAAGAGGACACAACGTTTTCTCCTTCAAGCAGACCACATCGCAAGTAAGAAAGTCAAGGCCTGTTACGGTAAGGAAAATATGTGCAAAGGAAGTCACACAGCCTGATAGGGGACCTCAAAGGCTCTGGTAATGGTTAATTCAGATAACCATCAAGTCTTATTTCTGAATCAGACATCTTTTAAAGTCCTGTTTCTTCAACTGCTAAGTACAATTTGTCACTTTATTAACATCCCTTGGCATAGAAATCTTTCCACGTGTGTGTGTATTCAGCTCTGTATGGCAACATCGTTAAGTATGTATGTATTAATAAACTGTGCCTGGGTGCCACTCTTCTTTCATGCACAATAAATACAATGGATGAAAAAAAAGCGGTGACATGGTTTTACTTTCCTATTATTTTCCCCCACAAGAATTATAAAGTAAATGTCTTGCGTTACTTAATAAGAGCATTGGGGTTTTATGTGGGTGTTACCAACATTAGGAAAGTGTGAGTAATAAAACCTTTGCAATGCTTAGGTACCACCTTTTACAGTAATGTTTCTAGAGGGCATTACCTATGAAATAAATCTCATTGTGGAATGCATAGAAATTTACTTATATTAGAAAACAGTCTACTTTGAACTGTGTCAACCAGGCCTATCTGCAACATCTCAAACTGCAACTCAGAAAAAAATGCAAAGGAAAGGCTGGGTAATGTATGGAATTCAGCTGTGCTGAGGATAGAGGAGGGCCTTGTGGCCTTTGCAAAGAACATGGTAAACCCCTGAATTCATTTGGATTAAAAAATAGTAACAGAAACCTTTTGCTGTTTTGCTCAGCTACAGGGAAAAAGAGATGGCTCAGAGATGATGCCTGCTAAATAGCTCTGTCCCCTTTCTTGTTCCACAAAATGTATTGATTTCTAAGAAGAGGGGAAAGAAAGAGATGTGGAAAGTGGAAAAAAGAAAAGAAAAGAAAAGATTAGACAGAAACATAATAATCTCATAAATATGCATTTAAAGTGTGTGTGTCTGTATATCTATGTAAGTGGTTTATGTGTGTGTTTCTGAAAAGATGCTTTCTGTCTCTGAAGTAGCTTACTCTGTGCACTATGTGAATCTGGGGTTGCCAGGACGAGTGCACCCCATCCTCATTACCAAGCTCTTTGTACAGTCTCTCTCTCATTAAAAGTTTCCTACATTCTTGTCCAGCTACTTTAAACTGTCCTGTGCTCACCCTCGCTGGGAAAACATCTCCTCATGATGCTGGTAACTATTAGCTTACAAGGACGCAGTTAAAACATACTAGGGGTTGAAACGTTGCAGGGCATGGGAGGGGAAGCAAGGACTATCACTACTATCAAATTGCAAAAAATAAACTAAAATAGGAGAATTATGTAAATGTTTCCCAACTGTTAAAGTGCAACCAAGAAAAATTGTTTTGTCACCACTTCTCTTCGTGCACAGCTAATTTTCAACAATTTAGAATAGAAGAGATATTCATATAACACAACATCTTACCTGTACCATTGTTTCCAGTGGTCTGAATTGCGGCTTCAGGCCCCATAGTGTCATAATCTTCCTTCATTTCTTCTGTGAAATAAGCATGCACACTTTTTAGCATTTGCACATTATAGATCTGCCCACAAAGCTAGCAAGCACAGTGCAGGAACGGGGAAGATTTGTCTAAAGGAAGCAGAGAAAAGGGCTGTTGTGGCCCTCTATACAATGGCTTTGTTCTGGCAACTGAATGAATTCAGCAGTGCTGGACGGACAAGAACTTATTTACTTTAAACATTACAGCAAGTGGTGGAAAACAGGACTATTTGTTCGAAGTAAATGAAGGGCTTTTCCCAATATCAAATCTAATAAGCAGCCTGGTGATAAAAAGGGTTGGTTTGGGGTTTTTTGTATTTAAAAGAAATAATCAGTTAACAGACACTGTGAGATCTGCACCTGGAAGAAACAGCAAGCACAAAAAGGAAGACAGAAGAAGATCTAATATCTCTATTTCTATCTATTGCCACACAGATCTTCCGAGCTGTTATTGCCACTGGAAGCAAAGCATTTATTAATATCAAGTGGCACAGAAGTGTAACAAATTTTCAACGGTGGGCAGCTCTTCTCTGCCCGTACAATTCGCTTGTGTCTTCTGTGCACTCTCAGTGCACTGACAAAGTCTGCCTTTATGGCTATAAATTGGGTTAATTCACATGCAAATTCACACAAGACCTGCAGAATTATTTGCTACGTATTTATATTGTGGTTCAGTTTGGTTTCCATGAAACTGAAGGTTTCAGAGCATGTTAAAATGGCATTTATAAGAGGTTGGATGCACCTTCATCACTGCTTATTGTGGAGATGCTTCAGCCTGCCTTGGTGAGCTTGTCAGACTTGGTTTCTTGCTGCTAATTTGTTAGTTCTTGTGCAACAGGTATTCACACATACAGCCTGGTCAAGGTTTAACCCTCTGAAGGATTTTCACAGGCCAAAATAAATATACAGAACATTTCTTTCTCGCCTTTTCGACTTCTCCCCACTGCTATACTTTATTTGAGGACATACACAAACATACAATCTCTCTCTCTCTTTTTTTTTCTCTTTTTAAGTGAAGGAATAGAGTATGTGAGATTTGAGCGAAGAATCTGCTTTAATCTTCCATTTAGCCGTGCTTGTAAGAGCTGAAATGTCGCACGGCCCCCAGAAATGGTTTGGCAAAAGCCAAAAAGGAAAAAAAAAAAAAAAGAAGGAGAGAGAGAATTTCCCAGAAACGAACACAAATCGATGGTGATTCAGGAAGATGGATGCTGGTTAGCCAATCTACTGATAGGCCAGCAGGAAGATCAAAGCAAGCTATTAAAATTTTATCGATACACAAAGCGTTAAAATTCGTATTACTCATTCTTATGAGAAGGATTTTGATGAGGACAGAAACTGGCCCAGTATTAATCCATTTCCATGACGATGATTTGACTAAAGATAGGCGAATAACATCAACAGAGTACATTCTCAGTTCATTCCTAAATTTGTAATCTTGTAGTATTCTTCAGATGTCACATTCTACAAGTAATTAGTTGGTAGAATAACAGGTTCTAATTGTATCATTCTAATCAAAACTAAAGCACAGAATGACTTAATTCAGAGCTTTACAACCACCGTACAATGCTGTGGTATAAATATACATGTTTATGGCTTTGAAGCTTAAAAAAAAATAAATTAATGAAAGCTCTTAAGTTAAAATATGCAGGTACAAACAGATGCTAAATTTGTACAAAAGCATAGAATATGCAGACCAGATGAAAAATATTTGTTTAAACTATACAGCAGACAAGCCAGCCTTGATTCTTTTCCCAGATCTGGCATTCTGCCTCTCTACGGATCATTTTCACGGGGATATCTTGCGTCCAAAACGTTTAGGAGTTCAATATGTATTAATAAAACGTTGTCAATTATGATAATTGATCTGCTGGGCTATAGTCTCACATCTGATATTTTTATTGCAGCCTCTCAGAAATTTCAATCGAGGCGCAGTATTTCTGAGAAGTTCAGTGTGAGGTATAAATATAGTTATTGTGATTTTCTTCCTTGATCATCTCATGTGATTTCTGGTAGCAAGGAGTCACAAGTATCAGAAGTTTTCCATCTGAGGGCACATCTACCCAGTCAGTCAGCAAGGGGAAAACAGTTAGCAGCCCTTCTTTTTTTTTTTTTTTTTTTTGCATAATAGTGGCAATGTTCAAGATTTCTGCTGCACTTCCTTCCTCATTGTCATTTTCTTCTGTGGTAAAGAGAAGTTACAGCACCGAGCTGCTTCCCAAAAATTATTAAATGCTCACGAAGGCTCTGTGCTGCTTCTCGCTTTGTGCAGGTCACAGGAGTGCACGCTGCAGTTTTTCATCTGCATTTTTATTCCCATTTAGCTGACTGTTGCACAACCTCGCCTTTAGCATTGCAACACTCCCCTCGGCGTGACTCGCCTTTACCTAAACCTGCCCTCTTCCTAAAATCTGTG
>NC_052538.1:32955142-32960142 GCF_016699485.2 Gallus gallus
CCCACATAAAGAATTGCACACTGCTTATGACCTGTCTACATGCAGAACAGTCAGAAGATGAACCACAGGAGTAGCTTGGCAATAGGAGAGAAGACACTGGTTCCTTCCAACAGGTTCTTAGATAATCCCAAGCCGTGCTCATGAATCTGGGCTTTGTACATACAAAGAATTTGGGGTAAAAAGACTTACGTGCATGCCAATTCTGCATGTAGATGTGAAAACATGGCTTGTTTTCTTACTGCGTAGCACAGCTAAGCAGAATTCTGCTATGCTCATAATGCTATGCAGCACATTAAGTATAAATGATAAGATCTAAGAATGAAATAATAACATTACTCTTGCATTTTCTTGCTGTTGTTGTCTGCAGATGCCAAACTGAAAAGGTCTTACCTGCTTTTTGTGTGTGTGTGTCTGTGTGTGTGTGTGTGTGATTTTTATCTCCTCTGCTCTATTTCTAATGAGTGCCTCTCCTCCTGAGAGAAATGAGGACGATACAAGTGATAGAACAGGAAGTTTAGGGTACACCCACTCTTTTCCCACCAGAACAAATACTGTTCTCAAGGAAGGTACGCTGATAATAAAAATACATTTAATTTTAGAAATTTCTCAGGCAACCATAATTGATTTGGGAATGGTAATTCTGACAGGATGTACCATCAACACGTAAACTCCACAAACAGGGAGACTTGGGATTTGAGAGAGAACATTTTGTCAAAAGGCAAGACCTCGGTTGTCCTTAAGATGTGATATTAGAAGGGTGCAAAAAAAAAAAGAAAAAAAGATGTGAAATGCAGACCTCAAGGGTTGCTTAGTCCTAACACCTCGACTGCTGCTTGGGCCTGTATTTTACCTAGCCAGGCTGCCTGTAAACATGTTTTAAAACATGTTTTTAGTTAAAATAATTAAACTACTATGGGCTTTAACAAGAGATTATGATACTATTTTGAGTCTCCAATAACAAGGAGTTCTCCTATGTCATGTAGACAAATTGACTTTACAGTTTTTCTATTTATATTTTTGGCTGTTACTGAGACTCGAGGCCATTATCCAAGTTGCACTGTCAGACAAAATACACTATGCACTGGTGAGGCTCTTGGCTCTCAGTCTTTAGGAAGTATTTTTTTCCGTATTCCCTCTAATGACAATGGGATCCACCGAGGTTTATATATCTTGACTGGGAGTCATTATTTTGGTAGTGGTGTGGTTAACCAATCTACATTACTTTTATGGTGGTCTCTGCACTGAAGTGGTAGGCCAGTTACTGGATGTTGATGACCAGGAGATTTGTCTTCCTATGACACTTGAGGGTGTTGATTAGTTGCATATAGTAGATTTCCAGACTAGTTCTCTGCTGAATACCTGCTTTAAAATGGTCATATAGCATTAAGAGCTAAAAGCTGAATGCTTTTAGAAATATAAATAATTAATTGTTTGTTTATACTTCAAGATAGCCTTTTCTCCTGGTAGGTTATAGAGCTTGTTCACATGAGAAACAAAGGCATAGCCTGGAGGAAGATCATACACCTTCAGTTTTCCTTGAAATGAGTATGGAATTGGTATGAGTAATGTTCATCATGCTTAAAAAGAAGATTTTGTTGCTTAACTGTTTCCTTGAACTGGTTTTGATTAAGTATTTAGGGACGTGTCTTGTGTACGTCTTAAGAAATTGCAACGAAGTTACCTTATTAGGAATCAAACTGCAGAAGAAAGATCTCTCTCTAATAATGTAGTTTAATACCCTTGTGCTTCTTGTTCCCTGCCCCAAATCTGTTTTTCTCTTCCTTTAAACACAGAGGAGAATACAGTACTATTCTGAAAATTATCCTACCAGTAAGGTTTAAAAATAAAAGAATAACCTCATAGTTTTGACAACTGAGAAGACACGTAAACAAGAAAAGACAGATGAAGAACTATTATGATTTCCTATGTTTGGTGTCACTTTTTTTGACACTTTGAGTCCTGGGCCTCATCAAAAGGCACAAAGTGATCATTTTCACTTTTCAAAACTCACCTTTATGGGTATTGCATTTTTACTAAATTACCTTCCTTTTACTTTCATAATAATTTGAAACCACTTAACTGATTTCAACAGAATGCTCTAGATAATGCAGAATTTTGCCCACTTCGACTGACCAAATGAAAAATCTGGTAATAGCTAACACAAGAGAATGCAAGATTTACCGTGGGGAGACAGAGACAGCCCTGTGTTCTGGTTAGCAGCTTGGATGCCATTGTTCTGTCTGGAAAACACATGTCACCCACAGAATCACCCAGGCTGTCTGTTGGCATCTGCCAACATATCCTCCATCACCTCTCTCTTTCTTACTTCTCACTCTCATCCTTACACCTCTTTCCTCATTTCTGCATATTTCTGAAACCTCCACAAGAGCTCTAATACAGTTGGAAGCTACCCTTTGTCAAAACTGATGACCCCCTGAGAAACCACATTGGCAACAATATCATCTTCAGTCTCTAACTGACCGTCTCAAAATAACAGAAAATAGAACATTCCTCTGAGTCTTCTGGTGTGTCAGATTTGTACTGTGCTTCTCTCTGGGGACAGAAATTTATAATAGCCCAGAGGCTTCGTATTTTTTAAATTGTCACACTAAGCCTTGAGTACCGCCATGAAAGAAGCAGTAGAAAGAGATGCCTGAAGGTAGGCTGGGAAGAATCCAAAATGATGTCAGGTTGCCTTCTACCTTCCCATCACTAGGGTCTTTGAAGAAGAAGCCTCTTCAGAAAAGAAAAAAATAACTTTCTCTTTAGTTAAAAAGGCTACCATGGTTTCAGTTTGGAGACTGACAGTTACGTTAGCTTTATTACCTTAAAATCTATACAGCCTCATGGTTTGCAGCGGATGGCTTTGCCTCCACAAGTTTTGATGATGTCCTTGAAAGAGAAAGATAGATGCATAGCCTCGTTTGGTGTTGACTTTGGAGGTGAGTATTTTATTCCCTTTCCTTTTTCCTGCTGTTTGCAAACAGTGGTGATAACTCTCATGCATCACGCCTAAGAATTGCAGCTGTGGGAGAAATCAAAGCTTTCGCCAGACTAGAACAGTCCCAAGTCTGATAGTTCTTCTTCCTCACTGCAGTGACTGATGGTGAGGCAAAAAAGAGATGAAAGAGAAGCTGGAACTGTATATCTTTGTCTATTATCTTTTGTCCCAAAGATACTGTTTTATTTTCATTATTGTTTTAACATTTTATGTAGGAAAAAAAAAGATTCTTATCTAAAGAACAATGTTTTCTGAGGCCTATACACTTTTGTTTATAACTTTCCAGGGAATACAATCTTTCTCATTCTTGAAGAGTCCTGAGAAAAGTGGCAATCTTGCTTTATTGTAGCTTTTCCAGCAAAGACAATTTCTGTAGAAGTGAATGGGCACTGCAGTTTCTGGAAAATAGTAAACTGTCATTTACCCTGCTTACGGTTCTACCAACCTGCTGGGAATTTGCTCTTTTGCTGTGAAGGACCCAAAATGCAGTTTGTACAAGAGCTACAACAGCTGAACTTGGCTGCATCTCAGGAACCCAGCTCTCCCACCATCTCCTTGGAAAGGCTTAAGTTTATGATGGCCAGCAGAATCATCCTTCTCTGGCTGGGGACTCTGATGGGCAGCAAAACATTTCAGGTTCCCACCATTATGCAGGATGTGGCTTGGGAGGGGGGACTCGAAGTAGAGGACTTCACAGGAAAAATAAAATTGTCCTGATGTTATTCACCTAGGATGTCACTTGATTCTATGCTATGATTCTATGATTGTAGGAATTACAAAAAAAACTAGGGGTAAGAAAAAAGAACAGCCCTTCTTCCCACGGAGTAAATCTAGATAAAGGAAACAATACCTTTTTTTTTTTTTTTTTTTTTTTCTGGTCAAGAAAGACTGGGATGATGGCTGAGTGTCTGTGGATGAGTGGTTTATATGATCTTGTCAAATGAGTCAACTTGTCCCTCGGTCTCAAACAAGAGGAAGTCAAATCCAATGCTTACACGACAGCAGAAGCAGTTGCTGCATGTCTAGCATGTGATAGGCAGGCAGGCAGTAAGATAGAATTACCTAAGTAGCTTAGGTTGAAGATTTCATTAAAAAAAAAAAAAAAATACCAGTAAACATTCCCTGAAATCACTTGAAACTGTCAAATAAGACTTAGTCGGCAAACCTATCATCGCGTGTTATGTAAATCTGTTTTTACAGACATCATTCAAACCATGGACCATTGAGTCTTAACATCCACAGGTCTTAACATCTACACAACTGCCAGAAAGAGTTATAAAATGCCACATGACCACTCTTTCTACACAAGTAAGATCTCAGTTACCTAAAGTACAAAGCAAAGATTCTTGGTAAATGTGCCCGAAACTGAGCACCGTGAAGTGCCCATCCCCAAGGATGTACCCTGAGGGCCTAGAGGTGCTACCTCCTCCCCATCATCCCGGCCAGTGGCAGCTAATAGTTCAGGTTAGGATGGAGTAAATAGAGGCAGAAGTATTTCTAATAACCTCTGTGTTTTGCTGGAAGCACCGCTGAAATCTTGGGAGGAGAAAAGGATGAAAAAATTCTGGCATAACTTCTTCCTTCTGTATTGCAATATCGATTGCTTCTGCTGTGGTACTTTGATACAATCTCCTTCATTTCAGTGGAGCCAGGATCTGCTCCTGCACAGCACTCTGCCAGACCTTAAATTACCCGGAATAATTTACTCCCAGATTGTAATACCTTGCAGTAACTTTATACCCATCCTGTAACTACACAGGAAAAAAAAAAAAAAAAAAAAAAAAGAGAGAGAGGGGAAAAAAAAAAAAAAAACCTAGAGATTTCTTCCCCTCCAGTAAAATCAACAATGTTGATTGCATTATTTAACCTATCAAAAAAAAGGGGATGGGGAGAGGGGTGGCAAGGGTGAGGGAAGGAGAAGCATTCTACTGGCACTAGAGAAGGAAACAAATACTTAAACACATTTCTGTCATCCATTGAATCATTTACACTACTGTCT
>NC_052538.1:32967642-32970142 GCF_016699485.2 Gallus gallus
ACAGGCTTTTTGCTATATTTCATTTGGCAAAGCCATTGTGAGGCTTCAGTATGCATCTGTATAACAGGTAATTTCTGATGCTGAGGAGATAAAAGGGTATAACACTTGGTTACTTCTGTTTAAATTACAATACGGGGAGAAATAATAGAAGTCAGTGAGGATTTTGTGTCGCCTTCCTGTAAAACAAACACATCTTTGTTTCATAAAATGATGATGTACAGACCATTCGTCCATAATGATCCTTTGGGGCATACGGAGAAAAGAAATGTAAAAATGAGCATAGAAATTCAGCCTAATGTGCTCGAGCAAGTGTTTTCCTCCCTGAATGGCATGCCAACGAGGCAGACGCGCTGTTATATTTTTAACTTGATGCACAGCGTATTAGCCATTACGTCCTCGGAGTGGACACATGTCAGCCCGCAGCCGAGATGAGCGCCACATGACAGGATCCCTGCATCCATGCGGGCTCAGTGCTGAAGCAGGATCTCTCGGCTGTAAAATCTGTTACTCGCCCCATCCCACAATACTCCCTCTGGTAAAACTGCCATTAGCTACAGGAGCTGATATTGTTAATTTACATTTCGCCAGCTATAGACACGAGTTACTAACTGTTCCTTGTTCTAGGGACAGATTTAGACCTAATGATAAAATTATACTTTTTGCAATCACTGTTGCCCTTGGACATGTTTAGAAGTTTTATGTCAGTTCTGCATCTGCTCACCCAATTGCAAAAACAGCTTCTCCAACCTCCTTAGCTGCGCTACCTGCAGAAAGTGTGCAAATTGCTTCATTGCTCTTAATGCGGGATCAATTAGTTTTACTTCCCCAGACTCAACGCACATGTGAGATTACTGCTCCCGATGTCTTGCCATGGCTTCTCCTGCTGCCACATAGTGTCTGGCTTATTTGGTCTGTGCTATGATGGTGATAAATCCTGTTTAGCTGCTCTGCAAGCCTGCCCACTAACACGACAGGCTGACTACAGCTCTGGAGCACCTTAGATCTCAGCAAGCGGTATCTTCCATTAATTGTATGACAAGCCACTAACAAAATCACAGAGCAGTGGGGATTCTGCTACATCACCTGGGTAATATCAACTGTAGTGGTCTAGAGAACACTACTAAGGTAGGAGAAAGGTTGAGGACTTGTAGCCTCTTCAAATATTCTTACTTCTACAGACTTTCCTTATTTTCCCTTATGGCTCATGCTCTGCTTGTATCTCCAAGTTACCCCTTCTTCAGACTTTATGCTGTTTCATTTTTGGGAAGCTTCCCACCTAATAATGCAACTCGTAGAAGTATCTGAGTATCTCTTTTCCACTAAGGCAGTACATTTTGGGCAGGTGAGTTCAAAAGCCATGGGGTATGGTGAATTTTGTGGCTAAGCTCTAATACCATGCATTCAAGAGCCTTGGATGTTAAGCGTCACTTTGCTTTCCTTTCGTGGTCTGGGAGATGAGTAAGAAGGCACAAGAAGCCCTACCCAGCAAAGCGCAACACAGAGCACTGCAGAAAACTGAATAAAGGTGATATTTATGATAAGGCGTGTTGCCATGTTGACCTACAACAACTCTTCCTTGTCTCCACCCCAGGGAGGTTGCTTTTCAGCTGCACCAATGGCACTTTCTGATTTCAAAAGGTAGGAGGAAGACTGGGGAAGGAGAATTAGAGTTACAGCAAGTTGGTTGCTAGCTTTCCAAGCCTGGAGAGCAAACCGAAATGTATTATTAGCTCTTTTCTATTCATCTCAAAAACTGATGAAGAAGTTGGAAACCATGCTATTCAACTGCCAAATATCTAAAAAAATTCCAATAGCGCCTGACATATGAGCCAAGGAACCTACTGGAAATGTACACTTGCATCCAAACCGTAATGCATTGAGCTATGATTTCATTCTGAAGTGGGCTTTTGTGCGTATGTGTGTTTTTGGTTCTTTAAAGCAAGAAAGGAGGGAACACAGAGTAAGCCTTACATTAGCATGGTCTTATGAGAGAGAACATAAAGCCACTCTTAGTCTCTCTGTAACGCTTCTGCTAGTGGACTCCACGCCACACTCCCACTTAGTCTGATGGATCTCAGAGCCAAGACCTGGCACCTCCATGCCCCCATGGAAAGCAGAGGACACGATGAGGAGCTGTGGTCTTCCTAGAGCCCTCTCGCTGGCTGGCCTGTCCTGCCCTGCAGCCCCAGACATCAGAATAGCTCATGGGAAATGCCACTTCCCAAAGCACAAAACAGCTACTTTCACAACATCCAAACTAAATAAATGATTTCCAGGATCCTGATCAAACTTCCCTTTGTTGGCACACTTCAGCTCAGAAATTACGAACGGGACAGCCCAGCTTTATCTTAAAAGTATCTGGTATTTGGGAAGTAGAAAAAGCCTTGCTTTTTTTGAACTAAGTTTTAGCCTAAAAAATGCTCGTGAGATTGGCAATTTGTATTAAAAGCTAGGTTTTTCTCTGGGTAATTTTCCAGATTTCTCACTGCCCTAGAGCAGA